>NC_084587.1:12234941-12379516 GCF_033807715.1 Cololabis saira | reverse complement strand
AAATCACAATAATCGAAGAATCGTGGCACCAATAATCGAATCGAAAATCGTTATAATCGAAGAATCGAAGCTCCAATAATCAAAATCGAATCGAATCGTGAGGTACCCTTGATTGCACACCCCTAGTAGCAACTGGGAGCGTTCAAGATGATCGATGATCCCGCCATTTTTCTCAAACCCTTCAAGCATCCACCAATAAATCCATCAAGTACCCGGAAACTCACAGGCTTGATGCCAAAAGGACGGAGGTATGTCATGTGAAGATCTTTAATGCATTCCTGTAGTTTAAGAGCGAAACCGGCCGACAGACGAACCACCAGAGTGAGAGGTTTAACCTCGCCAGACTAGTATTAACCCCGTCGACTATTGATCAATACTGAAATATCAATACTTCCAGATCTGTATGCTCTAAAATCGATTCTCAAATAAACATATCAATACTTTTGATACTTCAGTCATCTGTGGTAATGTATATCATTAATTAGTAACTACACTATTCAGATTTTGTCCAAATGCCACGCTGCTGGTAAAAACTACTTTTTTTTTATTTTCATTTTTATATTAGTTATTTTTGTTTATTATTCTCTTATTTATTTTAATAGTTTTATTTAGGTTTTATTTTTACTGATGCAAACACCTTTTTTAAACACTCTGGTTTTTCTGTTGTTGTAATATCTCAGCTATACAGGAGTGTCTCAGAAAATTAGAATATTGTGATAAAGTTCTTTATTTTCTGTAATGCAATTAAAAAAACAAAAATGTCATACATTCTGGATTCATTACAAATCAACTGAAATATTGCAAGCCTTTTATTATTTTAATATTGCTGATTATGGCTTACAGTTTAAGATTAACATTCCCAGAATATTCAAATTTTTTGAGATAGGATATTTGAGTTTTCTTAAGCTGTAATCCATGATCAGCAATATTAAAATAATAAAAGGCTTGCAATATTTCAGTTGATTTGTAATGAATCCAGAATGTATGACATTTTTATTTTTGTAATTGCATTACAGAAAATCACAATATTCTAATTTTCTGAGACAGTCCTGTATTGTGAATGAGGTCGCTACCTCAGTATACTTCTGACTTTAAAATAAATAGCTAAATAAGTGACTGATGTCTTGTATTCTTAATATTATCAAAAATAAACAATTTTTTTTAGATTTACCGGGCAGATTAGGTGTATTTGCACAATATATATCGGTATGAAATCGGTATCCCCGATACCCGCATGAATTTTACTCAATATCGGATCGGAAAGGAAATCGGTGGTATGGAACATCCCTACCCTCGACTAAAGACTAAAGACATGCAAGATGGCGCGGCAGCGGCGTGGGAACGCAGGTGACGGCCGTTGACACCGTTAAATACGGGGGATTTATCCTCCCGCTGTGCAGAAACGCTGCCGAAGCACCAGTCACTCATCCTCCGCCGAGGTGTGAGGATAAATACTCTTCAAGCTCATCAGCTCGACCCCCCCGGCGGTCCTTCTTAAACGCAAATCAGTCCAAAAGATTTCCAGCAGCAATTCATCACAGAGAAGCAGCAGCAGCAGCAGCAGATCCCCCCGCCCCCCCCAGAACAAATATTCTCGGCAGGCTACATTTTTCTTGCTGACGTTTCCGTACTATTTCAGGGCCGGAACGACGGCACGGGAGGGTTTGGTCCACCTACATTAACGTCCCCGGCGCCGTGACCCCCCCCCGGCGGGCCCTTATTAGGTCTGAGAGCGCCCCGGTTCCCACACAACAAACAACGCGGGATGGATATGGAAGCAGACAACCTCCCCTCCACATCCCCAGTAATCTGACTGCAGAGGAAGATGTGCAGCGCTGCAATGAATCCCCCCGCTGCCCTGGGAGGAGAGAGAGACGGAGGGGTGGGGGGGAGAAGAGAAGCAGGACTTCCCCTGGTGCGGCACAGGAATACAAATCAGAGGAGTCACGTGCTGCTCGGTTGGTGGGGTGAGCAGAATCTTCATTTCAAATCCATACTATTGGATTGTGAGCGCCGCGTCAGCAGCTCGGCCTGAACTGCTGAGAGCAGTCGCTCGTTTCTCCGTTTCTCTGTTTCTCTTCCACTGGCTTCATCTTTGCCCGTTTTTTAGCTGAGCAGTCAGCCGTCTCGTGCACTGATTTGTAAACGCTTTGTCGCTCCACGCTTCCAACTTTTGCACGTCTGACTCGACGGAGCAGAGCTCCCCCTGCGACGCGATGACAACATGCCCTAATGAGGAAAACAGCAGCGCCGGCAACCGAACAGGGGGAGCTCCGGCCCCCTTTATTAGGCCGCAGTGGCGCAAGCGGGCCGGCCCTCCGCCAGAACCACGCCCCTCCGGGCCGGCTTCGCATGCGGGTCAGAGGTCCGCTCTTCCCGTGATGTCAGCAACCCCCCCCCCCCCCCCCCCCGCCTCAAAGGGATGGAAAGGGCTTAGAAAGGGAGAGTCAGGGTACCGACGGCTGCAATAGTTTCCATCCTCTGCAGAGTCGCTTAGCGGCTTCACTTCTGCAGGATTTAACAGCGGTTTCTTGGAAAGTTGTTCTCAATCGTAGGAAAAGTGAACGTCACTGAACCCAGTTTGCCTCCAAGATTGTTAACGGTGTCGTCAGCTTGGAGGAATTTAAGAAAGAAAATGAAAGAAAATACACTCAGTGGATGGAAAAGAACAGTAAATTAAAGCGGATCGTTTTTTTAATGCGTCTCAGTCGACTAATAAATGCTTTAGTTCATAAAAATGTCAGACATAATGAAAATTAGTTTGTATTCTGTAAGAAAAAAAAAGATGCCTTCTATTATCCTATTTTGTCATAGTAGCAGTTAATTTTTACCAATTGTATTTGAAGGGTTTAAGGGTTTAATAAGATGTCTGTGACATGTTCTGCTCAAAATATTACAGAAGCGCCCGTTTCACCCACGTCTCTGCAGCTCTGTTCACAGCTGTCGCTTTTAGGGGGCGGAGCCAGAATCCTGACCTCACTAAATCACTAAATCACCCTCTCATAGGCTGTGTCCATAGACGCTATAAAAGAACTAGACAACCCCATGTGGCGTCATCACAGGTTTTGAGCCTTTTCTCCCATCTTACTTCAGGACATGCTGGTAGGAACTGACTTCCAACCTCAGAACGGAAAGTTTGCTCGATATTTTCTTTCTTTTAGCTTATCTGGCTAGGCTTATTTGTACCTATGATGCTAACTAACGTTTAAATAAAACTAATTCTGTCAAAACATCCAAATTCCAGATGGTGTTGCAGAAAAAAAACCCAGTACTGCCAGACTTGAAACGAGGACTAGCAGAGATCTGCTAACAACATAACATCTTGTGGGTCGGCCAAACCCAACTGCCTTGGCAACCGGGCAATGAGCAAACAAGTGGAGGAGGAGCATAATCAGCTCAGGTTTGAGAAGGGTCCTCAAATGGTCCAACATGAAAAGTTGCTCAGTCAGAAAAACCAGCTGGGACCAGATGTAGAAGCTGATGAGCTACAACCTGGTCCTTCGACCAGGAGCCAGAACCGCAGGCTGCTTTAATAACCCCCCCCCCCACACCAAACCCAAACCCGGGTGCACGGTGGAGTTAAAAGCACATCAAAACATATTATCCTCAGACTAGGAAAGATTGCGACATATAATATATATCGCACCAATATATCTGCACCAAAGTTGGTCATTTTAAGATGGTGCCCGCCTCTGAACTGTGCTGGCATGGCTGTGGTGAGATTGGTACATTTGTACATCTGCTATGGTTCTGCCCAGTGGTCCAACAATTCTGGTCTTAGGTCATTGACATTTTGGAAGCTATTTTGAATATTCGTGTTCCTCAATGTCCTGTTGTGTATTTATTGGGGAGTGCAGTGGAGAACATGCATGGGAAGATTATGCAACGTATCATTGCTCTCGCCTTTCTGTCTGTGAAGAGGTCAATACTTATGAACTGGAAGATTCGCAAACCAAACTGCTTTCACAAATACAATTGGCTGAAGAACTTTTTGGATTTATTATCAATGGAAAAGGCAAGCGCAATCCTCAAAGATAAAGAAAATGACCAATTTGCCCCATGGACTGTCATTAGACAACAGTTGAAAATAATGTAATAATAATATGACCTGTTGTGTTGGTCACATGCTTCTTATTTTAATTTACTTATTCTTCTTTTAGAGCTGGACCTGAACTGACGCTAGAGGCACCATCATTCTTAAAGTTTATCTGTACCAACCCTTCCCCCCACCCCCTTGGTTTTTTTTTTTTGGTTTTTTTTTGGTGTTATTGTAATGTTTCTTTTTTTTTGATTATGTGAAATGTGGTGTTGTCAACCTTTTTTTATTTATTGTCCTTGTCTTCATTTTGAAAAATAAAAATGATAAATAATAATAAGAAAAAGATGGTGCATGCCCCCAGTGGTCAGTCGCAGAACTACAACTTAATTTACTTCCTGGATGGAGTCAGACTGGCGAGACAGATGGAGCCCCTTGATTGTGCCTTTTTAAAAACTGGGCATAGAGTTTTGTGCTACCTTCTACTTCAGAAATACAGAGTTGTAAAAATGTAAAGATTGGGGAAGCTGGGTCTGTGATGTCACAGAGCCTGAACCGCTCGGCTAATTACATTATTTTTAATTAGTTCCCCCTTAAATACACTGGTAATAAAGCTGATATCTCCAAAGTTTGTGGTGATTAACATTTCACTAAAATATCTTTTTAAAAAGGACACAAAACAAAGATTGGGGGATCTGGGTCTGTGATGTCACAGACCCTGAACAGCTCAGTTGATATTTTTAATTAGTTCCCTCTTAAATACAGTGGTAATAAAGCTGTTATCTCGTAATGTTTGGGCTGATTACCATTTCAATAAAATATTTTTTAAAGCAGACAAAACATAAATAAATCTCATGTCCCCTTTAATTTTTCAGATGTTTCATAAGTCCGTCCAGCCATCATAACAGCACACATGACTAACTCTCTCACAAATACCCGCGTGTGGAGCGTGAAGGTCTTTGGGCCTGAATGAGGATCTCTGGTGAGTGTGGTTTTAATGCCCCCCCCCCCCCCCCCCTCCAGTATAAGACGTGATCCCATAAGCTGGAAACAAAGCCTCTTTACTGCCAGTGATAGGGCAAATCTGTTCCTGCAGCAGCACCCACTCACCCACCACCCACTAGGAATGGGCGATATTTTACCGTTCACGATAAACCGCCAAAAAGAAAGAAAGAAAGAAAGAAAGAAAGAAAGAAAGAAAGAAAGAAAGAAAGAAAGAAAGAAAGAAAGAAAGAAAGAAAGAAAGAAAGAAAGAAAGAAAGAAAGAAAGAAAGAAAGAAAGAAAGAAATGAGCAAGAAAGAAAGAAAGAAAGAAAGAAAGAAAGAAAGAAAGAAAGAAAGAAATGAGCAAGAAAGAAAGAAAGAAAGAAAGAAAGAAATGAGCAAGAAAGAAAGAAAGAAAGAAAGAAAGAAATGAGCAAGAAAGAAAGAAAGAAATGAGCCAGAAAGAAAGAAAGAAAGAAAGAAAGAAAGAAAGAAAGAAAGAAATGAGCCAGAAAGAAAGAAATGAGCCAGAAAGAAAGAAAGAAATGAGCCACAAAGAAAGAAAGAAAGAAAGAAAGAAAGAAAGAAAGAAAGAAAGAAAGAAAGAAAGAAAGAAATGAGCAAGAAAGAAAGAAAGAAAGAAAGAAATGAGCAAGAAAGAAAGAAAGAAAGAAAGAAATGAGCCACAAAGAAAGAAAGAAAGAAAGAAATGAGCCACAAAGAAAGAAAGAAAGAAAGAAAGAAGCAAGAAAGAAAGAAAGAAATGAGCCAGAAAGAAAGAAAGAAATGAGCAAGAAAGAAAGAAAGAAAGAAATGAGCCACAAAGAAAGAAAGAAAGAAAGAAAGAAAGAAAGAAATGAGCCAGAAAGAAAGAAAGAAAGAAAGAAAGAAAGAAATGAGCAAGAAAGAAAGAAAGAAAGAAAGAAATGAGCAAGAAAGAAAGAAAGAAAGAAAGAAAGAAAGAAAGAAAGAAAGAAAGAAAGAAAGAAAGAAAGAAAGAAAGAAAGAAAGAAAGAAAGAAAGAAAGAAAGATTCCCGTTGACGTTTTTTCTGTAACAAACATGGCGGATCTAAGAGCGAGATAGATTTATAGTTACAAAGATGGAGTTGAATTGGTATTTTTTTTTATCGTCATTTTTATCGTTATCGGGATAAATGCCAGAAATTATCGTGATACATTTTTTAGTCCATACCGCCCATCCCTACCACCCACCACTCACCCCCGACTCTCATTTCCGGACTGTCCGGTCAGTTCAATACGTTTTAGAGGCTGGAGCGATTGATCCGAGCCTCTGTGTGCCACAACAGCGCACCCTTCCCTCTCACATGTGTCTGTAAGTGCATTAGTCCTCCCAGGCCGTCCGTCAGGCTGCACGGCGATGCAGAAACCGGGCCATTTAGTTTCCCCCCTCGAGCGGGAAGCAAACGGCCCACTCCAACTCCATTACCGGAGACGCAGCTCTCTTGCCTTGCAGTGGAGCACTTCACCCTCCGTAATCCACTCTAACGACATCCCCAGCTTCCCCTGCCCTCCAGTGATGCTCTAATAAACAACAAAGATATGGCCATTTTCAGACCGCTGAGGGTCTGAAACCACGAATTCATCTCGACCCCGGTTGAAAGGGAAGAGGTTAAGTCTTATCAAACGTCTGTAGTTTTGATCAAAGCGGGAGTCTGAGGATCAAGGTGATTACGGCTCATTGTTAAAACATGGCCTGATTGCCCTCCATAAAGCTGGAGGTCTCGGCAGATCAAATCTTGACCTGTTTCAACCGTAAACCTGGCATTATCCACACCATAATAGTAAATGAGTCTTTTTAAAACCTATATCATGAAGGGGTCAGGTTTGTTTACAGTCTGTGGGATTTAGCGGGGGAAACCCATCAGCCAGAAGACTTTTTTTGAAGTCACAGCAGACTCGGATTTAACAGTCCAGTGACCGTGGTGGACTTCTACTACTACAACCGTCTGGACTGCAACTTCAGCAGCTTTGAGTCCCATTTTTATTGCTCCAACCGCTTCTCTAAAGTGGACTCTGCACATGTGCGGTCACGTGGGGCTGGTAAATGTGTTGGCATTTCCTGTGGAGCTCTTATTAAGGCTGATTTCTGGTTCCGCGTTACACCGACGCAGAGCCTACGCCGTAGGGCACGCACAGGCTCTGCGTACAGGCAGTAGAGACAGTTTTTCTAAATAAGTTTGTTTTTTTTGTAGGAAATCATGTTTTATTGCACTCATATTAACAGTACTCCACATGATTAATAAGTAACGAGTCGTGCTGTTGGATTTTACAGATAAACAAATCATTTTTGTATGGAATGAAATGCTTTTCAGGACATTGGCTTTGTACTTTGGCAGAAATTGACAGGGATTTTCAATATGTTCAGTAGTTGACTGCTTTTAAAAATCACAAAATAAATTAAACCCATCTGCAAGTACAAACACGCTGTTAATGCTGATGTTTTCACTTTAAAAACATTTGTGCGAGACCCACAAAATTTTGCATGTTACACATTGTTACAAACAGTCAGTATAGTAAGAACTAATGTAAATTTCCAGGGCCATATTTTACAAAACATGTTATTGTCACACAATGCATTATGAGATTCTCAATATCAGAAGCGTAAAAGAGTTGACATTTACTGTAATTTAGGAAGGTAATGCACCCAATTTTGGTGACCTTAAGTTGGACAACAAAGTAATACTGCAGTATATGTGACATACACAAAAGTGTAGTCACATTTTTGTTATTAAATATATAGAGAAACACACCAAAACTGACTCTGTCCCGTGTTTTTCCCTGTTTATTCAGGTTTACCCGGCAGAATAGTTTAAAAAAAATATAATCTGTTACAAAGCCACATGTATAGTTAAAATTGGCCAGAAGAATAACTAGTCATAATACTTAAGGCTGATTTATGGTTCCGCGTTAAATCGACGGCGCCGTCGATTTAACGCAGACCATAATTCAGGCTTTATAAGAAAGTAGGCTCTGCGTCGATTTAAAGCAGCACAATGTAACTTTTCCACCTTAATATCATATTTCCAGAGTCATTGTGATGGTACATCAACTTCCAGCAGGTTTAATGACACCTCTGTCATGGTCTGAGGGGTCTGTATCGCTTTCACTGGCACTATGTAACTTGGAGGTGGATGGTAGGAACCAGGGTTTCCGTTGTCCGGTAATTGCCGGACTTTGTCTTTGGTAAAATATGCTGAAGTCCGGTATTTTATAATCTCTCTGGTCAAAATGTCCGGTGAAAATACTCACTGGTGCTGCGGAACTAGAGTCCCCGGGAGTACCGCGGAGGGACGAGCCTCGGTGCCGGGAGCCGGGAGGAAGCGGAGCTGCGGCGCCGACATCCACGTGTGTTGATTTATGGTTCCGCGTCGCACCGACGCAGAGCCTACGGCGTAGAGTACGCGTCGCCGCGTTCCTTACGCCGTAGGTTACGCGCAAGCTTCTGCAATATTTATTTATTTTTTGAAGTTACGCTGGCGAGTCAATTGACGGGACTTATTTTATTTTAAATACCCTGTTTTTCAATAAAAATACTATTAAATGACTTGCATTGATATCGTACAACTGCATATGATTTATTTTTAACCTCAATAAATTCATATAGCCTATGTGACCGGAATTTCAAACATTTGTCCGGTAAATTGAAACCCTGCCGGTCACATTGTCCGGTGCCAATTTTTTCTAGCGGAAACACTGCACAGTACTGGTAAAGCACTACCGCTTTTGTCCAAAGGAGCCGCCAAACTCAACAAAAGCTGAAAGTTACATTGTGCTGCTTTAACGCGGGACCATAATTAAGGCTTTAATGGATAAATGGAGGGCCGTGCTCCGCAGCTGGAACTACAACCTGGTAGAAATACCAGTGAATGAATGAATTAATGAATGAATGGGGGGGTTAGGGGGGGGGGGTTCTGCTCACCTGGCCCACCTCCGCCAGCCCCGCGCCGTCGATGCGGGGCCGCTTGCACTCCGCCCCGGCCGGCTCCAGCAGCGCGGCCGCCGGCTGCGCGTCGGGCTCCGGGTCCCCGCGCTTCATGCCCCGCAGCGCGGCCGCCGGGGCTCCGCCCGGGCCGGCCAGCACCCCGGCCAGGGGCTCCAGCTCCCGGTCCCGCTCCAGCAGAGCCCGGGACACCGGCAGCATGATGGAGGCGACGTCGGTCGACATTAACATGGAGAAAGCTGAAGTGTGGCTCCCTTTTATAATAGGAAGAATTGGATCAAAAAGGTCTTAATGTGCCAAATTGGGGTTTTTTTGGGAAAAAGGGGGAAAGGAGGGGGGGGTCCACCGGGCCTTTGTATAATCCCCCCAAATAGTTGCTGTTATTTCCTCTGCAGCAGCCAGACAGCTGCTTTTGGTCTTCCCTGAAAAACACCCACAAATAAAATAAAAAAAGAAGCCCGTTTGTGTTACGCGTGTATGCGGGGCTGATTCAGAGGCCTAGGCTCTCCCGGATCATAACAAAAACACAATTTAACACAATGACTCCGGAGCTACGCTCCTTTTTCCCATTTGCCTGGCTTTTATTTGGATTTCTGTGCTTTTTATTCCCCTCCAGGAGCGTTAATTCAGACATCAACACCCTACCGCAGCCGCAACATGTCTTCCCTCTCCAGTCCTTCCTCAGGAGCTCTGTCTTCCCATGTTAGTCCACCAGGATGTCTTTAAGGGTTAATCAAAAAAAAATATGTAAAGCCTCCTTTATGTCCAATAATTATAAAAAATAAAAAAGGGGGGAGGGGGATCCAGAAAGAGGACGCGCGGAGGCGCAGACGGACGGACTGCGGCGTTTCCTTCTCCAGGTCGCGGTTGTTATTTTGTTCTCCGTTTTTCCGCTTCCCCGGCGGTGTGCTCGTGCAGCGTGTGTGTTACAGAGAGGAAGCCGTCCCTCCTCCTCCTCTTCCTCCTCCTCCTCCTCTCCTGCTGTAGTCCTTCCCCTCCTCCTATCTTCCGCTCTGCCTTTGAACGCGCAGCCAGGCGGCCATGCAGCCTCAAATACGCGCAGTGTTGCCGCAGTGCTACACACACTTCTGACGGGAGGTGTGTGTGTGTGTGCGAGAAACCAAAACTCCAAATCTCATGCTGCGTTCCATTTACCTCGGAAGTCGGAACTCGGAACTGGGAATTACGTCACAGCCGAGTTATCAGCGTTCCAGTTACAAAGTAGGGAAACAAGTTTGTAGTTCGTGAAAAATGTAAATTACACTATAGCAGCATATATATGCCGAAAAATACTTGTATACGACTGATTTAGTGTGACCAAAACTAGAATGAAGTGCTACGAATTTTTAAAGAGCTCTCTTCTGTTTACAACCTCGGAATCTCGGAATGTGAACTCGGGGGTGGTGAAGACTCTCCCACTTTTCCAGTGGGAAATCCCACTTCGAGGGGCGTTCCAGTTGAAAATTCCGACTGGGAACTGGGAAATCCCCACTTCCGAGGACAAATGGAACGCGGCATCAGGCCCTCCTTTTACATTTCAGTCCTCTAAAAGCACATTTCCGTCCTCCACAGGGGGGTGTTAAGGGGGGGGTCTGAAGGTTTCCTGCCCGAGTCATTACACAACACCGAGCCAAGGTCTCCACTTGTTCCTCTGGCATTCCTATTTCTTGGATGACACCCAGTGGTCAGAGTTCTACGAGCGGAGCTGCGGGTTCAAAAGCCAATTTGCTGGACAGGAAAGGTGTCATGGCTTCCAACAGCAGATTTGTTAACAGATTTTTTTGAGAGAATATGTTTTTATCCATTTTTCCCCCCCCTTGTTGAGAATTGTCAGCCAAATTATTTTCTGTAATGCAATTAAAAAAACTAAAATGTCATACATTCTGGATTCATTACAAATCAACTGAAATATTGCAAGCCTTTTATTATTTTAATATTGCTGATTATAGTTTACAGTTTAAGATTAAGATTCCCAGAATATTCTAATTTTTTTAGATAGGATATTTGAGTTTTCTTAGGCTGTAAGCCATGATCAGCAATATTAAAATAAAAGGCTTGCAATATTTTAGTTGATTTGTAATGAATCCAGAATGTATGACATTTGTTTTTGTAATTGCATTACAGAAAATCACAATATTGTAATTTTCTGAGACAGTCCTGTACTGCATCTCAGATCAATACTAAATACTTACCTGCTGTACTCTACTGCCCTTTAACTTGGTGCTTTTTATTATTTTACCTCTTATTTTGTTATTCTATTTCATTTCGTGTATTATTTCTATTTCTCTTTTTATTGACTTGTTACTCTTAATTGTCTTGCTGCTTTCAATGTTGATGTAAAGCACTTTGAATTACCTTGTGTTGAATTGTGCTCTACAAATAAACTTGCCTCAGGTTGAACCAAAACTACAATTCTTTTGGTGTCAAGTTATAATTTTATTTTATTAAAGAAAGTTGGACATTATTTATTTGGCACCAAATTGCAAGGCACTTAAAATACAAGTCAATTCGTTTCAATTATTTAAAAAAAAAAAAAAAAAAAAAAGTTCATTTTATCTATGGGTTTACAATTTGCCAATTCTTTGTCCGACAAAAAAATTATTTTTTTATTACCTTACATGTTTTGCCGATTCCTTTCCTACCTAAAAATTTGCCAGACAAAAAGAATTAGCAAATAAAAAAAAGTTGCCAAGGAAACCAGCAGATCACACAGTTTTTCCTCCGTTAATCCTGAGCAAGCACAAGCACTTTCTGTGGTAAGAAAAAGGAACCTCGTTAGCAGGAATAAATCTCTTCAGAACCAGACTCGGGGAGGACGGCCAAGCATCTGGACCGGTGGAGGGTTGATAGGACAGAAAAAACGAGAACAAGGACCAGACAACGCAGGTTAACGGCTACGTCACAAGTAAAGGTGGCGTAAAAGAGGACAGGGTGAGGAAAGGTGCATCATGGGAGGTCACGCTGCAGCCTAATTATGTTTTAAGGTCACCTGAACAGCATCAATCCCAAATGTTACTGGGAATCAAAAACTTTTACCAAGAAATCAAGATATTTCACATCACACTTTTTATAAATACGACAAATAAATTCAGGGTACAGCTCTGGGTTTACAACCAATTCCACCAGAGTAAAACTTGTGGAGGCGGAGCTTTACAGATGTGCAGCAGCAGCAGCTCACTTTGTCCCTCCTCCTGCATCTCTCATCACAGCTGACTGGAAATATCCAGAAGTTTTCTTTCCGGTGCTCGCTGATGTGTTGGTTCTGGTTATCGTGATCAACGGGATGAACGCTGCTTCATTATGACCAAACATCGGCCTCAACGCCACCCCCGACTTTCCTAAAAACCAGGCTTCCTTCTAGAGAACCAATTAACTGCGAGAGCGGGAACAAAAACACAGAAAGCCCTTTTTTTTATAAACTTAAGATCTTTAATTGGTGGTTAAATGATTATTAACTGAGGTCCAGGAGGGAAAAAAGTACTGTTAGAAAAGAAACATGGTTCTGAGACAGTTCAAAATATCAGGTCATCATCATCTTGAGACAGTTCAAAATATCGGATCATCATCTTCAAGTATATCCTCCACGTCGCAACTGAAACAGGAAATAGATCCGTCTTGATAAATAATTCAGACGTCTCATTATTTAAACATGGTCCTGCTGTCATATAGAAGCGTCGCTACAACCCGGCTGTTAGCAGGACGGCTGTAATGACTTCTCCATGAGTTCTGCTAGAAGACATTAAGGTGTGTTGTGGATGACGTGCAGACGGAGCTCACCGTCAGTGACCGAAACATCCTTCAACACAAGGCCCTTCGTGTGGCGAGCAGATCTCAGTTGAACACATGAAGTAGATCTGAGAGGCACAGGTAAGTTAGTTATGCAGTCAACATTTACAATTTACCAAAAAGTGTCAGATGTACTTCTACTTTTCATAATTTAATTGAGTCCTATAGTCCAGTGCTCAAGTGATCAGACTTGAAAGCAGAAGTTTAGTCCTGGTTCGAAGATAAACATATGGAAGACAGCGGTCTGTTGATTGACCTCCCAAAGCAGTGCTATGCAGAATAAATGCCATAACTGGATTTTAAACAAAGGATCTGCCTTTTTTTGTTTAAACCACTATTGCCATTAATATAAAAAAAAAAATGCATAAATGAGTCAAAAATGGCAGCTGGATCTCCTCTGATGCGCACATAAGTTGTGGTTTCAGTAAACATGTGGGAGTATGATGATTACGGAGGAAGGGGTAGTGGCTGGCCATTGGCTGAGCTGAACATAGGGCTGTGCGATTAATCGATTTTAAATCTAAATCGGATTTATTAATCAAAATCGATGTTAAAAAAGGAAAATCGATTTTCCTTTTTTGCAGCTGGCTGCATTACAGACAGAGCTCGTCTAGTCATCTTTGTTTGGTCAAGAAAATTGTAAATGTTGTCACTTCACTAAACTCAAGGAGGATTTACAGTATCTTTCAATTGCACTTCATTCCCAATAGGGAAATTTGTTTGCTATTTTTCTTTAAAAATAAAGATAAAATATTTTAAACTATTTATTCCATTGTCTTTTGTAGTTTTACCAAAAAAATCGAAAATCGGGTTTTCAGAGGAAAAAAAAAAAAAAAAAAATCGGGATTTTATTTTTGTCCAAAATCGCCCAGCCCTAGCTGAACGTCAAATCATTTTAGAGATTGCTTTATATAAACTTTTGGTGTGGTACAATAAAAGAAAGTAAATGTAAATGTTTATTTTTAGCTCTAAAGTTGGACATTTTAACGAGTCAATGAGATCAACTTGTTTCAGCAGCCAGCCTCTAGTGGCGAGTCGAGGAACTGCAACAAATCTTAGTTCCACATGAGCCTCAACCTGGAAGTTTTATGGTCAGAGCTTGTTTCATACGCATCAACCCACCTTAGGCTGATATGGGGCAATATCAGAGATACATTAAAAGCTTTTATGCCATCTTTGTAGCTTTTAAACAGGCATTACAAGAAACAGAACCTCATTGAACACTTCAACTTTCCAAACTATCCCACAGGCTTCAGATGGAAGCTCAAAAAGCCTCAAGTTTCAAATGCTTTACACTTAAATGAGACCTCTGGTTCAGACTCCAAACAGAAGAAACAAATCTAAATAAAGCACTAATTGTCTCAGAATCCCTGTAAACCACCACTGAAACAGCTCCAGTCTCACCTCTTCATTCACGTCCTTGAACTCTCCATGAGGCAGGAACTGGAAGGTGTGGATGGTGAAGCGGCGGGTCTGACTCTGAGGGGTAGGTGGTGGAGGTTTGGAGAGCACCGTCTTTGGTGGCACCGGGTCCAAGGGGTTGGGACATCTGAAGATTACACCAATGAGCTAATAAGTGAAGTCTACATGCACAAAACAATCAGCATTCTAGTTCTACAGCAGCCATCCTCAGCTCAGATTTAAATTTATTTATTTTAAAAGAGCTGGTTCATGCACAGGACTCTTCCACGTACCCGTTGTAGAGCAGCACCCACACAGCCTTGCCGGAGCGGGGGTAGGCCACGCAGAAGTGAACCAGCAGCACCAGACTGGGATCTGGGGAGTTGAGGAGCTGCACTTCTAGGTGGAGGGGTTTCCCCAGCAACATGTGCAGGGGCTGGTGGTACTGCGGGTGGTAGCTGCTGTACTGGGCGTCTGAAGAGATGAGCATCCAAGAACAGAAAATAGTGATTTGTTCAGCTACAGTCTCACAGATTTTAAGTTTAGATTTGTTAAATTTCTTGCTCTCGTCAGCAAAAATGAAATGGTGTTTCTGTCAGCCTGTTTCAATTTTAGTTTTAGTCTCGTCTTTGGGTCCAGCTATCATTTTAGTTTTAGTCACGTTCATACTCCTTTTAGTCGTGTCAAGTTTCAGTTGACTAAAAGTCTATTTTAGTCAGAATTGTCCAGGACCATTTTAGTCTAGTTTTAGTCAAAGACTGTATTTAGCCAAACCCATTTTACAATTCAAACAAGGTTATCTTACTATTATATTATTGTTACCTTATAGACTCAAGAATACATTCATTCCAGATACAGAAGACTAATTTGAGTTTACAACATATTTATTTTTTCTGCATTTCTCCCCATCTTTTCACACACATTGGGTTTTCTTTTCCACGTCTATGTAGGAAAGTGTATCCAAAGATGGATCTTCTTCTTCTCCAGCCCCAAAGATCCCATCGGCCCCTTTCTCTATGTAACTTTGTTATTAATTAACGTGAACCTAGAGCTCTGCGTTAACGTCATCAGCCTCTAACTCTGCAGCTGCATCTTCTGGATCTGATTCCTGCTGCAGCGACTGGGATTGAGGACGTGACGTCACCAGCAGAACTAAACCAGAGGAAACTACTGAAAACATCTTTGGTTGAACATTTCGTCTCGTTTTGGTCAACAGAAATGAAGACACATTTTAGAGTTTTTATTTGTAATCTACATTTTAGTCTCGTTTTTATTCCTCTACGATATTACATTATATATTTAATTATCGTTATCGTCACATGACCAGCATTTTCGTTGCGTCTCGTTTTCCTCAGGTGCTAAAGGTTAGTTGACGACGATATTTAGTCATAATTTTCGTTAACGAAAGCAACTTTACTTATGACATCAAGAAGCAAATTAGTGAAATTGATAGAACCCACCTTTGGCGATCCTCAGCTGGACTCCCATGACCCCCTGCGAGTGAACATCTGGGCCAAAGGTGGGAGTTTTAACCACATAGCTGACTGTCAGAGCAGTTCCTGGCTCGTACCTGCACTCCACCAGCAGTCTGGAAAACAAAGACTCCAACCATGATCCAAAAACTTGGCCAGCTGAATGAAACAGACAAACATGAATCATGATGGGTCCATTTAGAAATGACAAAACAGATGTCTAACTTGGTCAGACAGCAACGTCTCCAGAGCCCGCTGCGAGAGCACGACCCCGAGAAACAACGTTCTGTTTCTCCGTCGGCATCCGCTGGAAACGTTTCAGCAGCCGAGCATCTGCTGTGCAGCGCTCACATCTCTAATGGAGTTCACATTTGTTTTCCAGCATATTAAAATGCATGTTTTTGGCTGCAAGTAGAGCATTACATCTCTGTCACTGGATTTGTCTTCTTTCATAGTTGGCATGTGCTCATCCTCAGTTATAGCCGAGCAAAAAAATGGTTAAAAACTAAAAATACACCACACAGTTTATCATACAAACTGTGATGTTGGTGAATTAAAGTAAATAGTTCCAGGTCAGCACATATACCTGTCAAGTCTCCTGTTTTGGGGGGGGACTAACATATTTTACCCCTCTTTCCCACCGTATTAGTATTTTCCCGTAGATTTACAGTTTTATAATATTTTCTTTAAAAAAAAAAGCCTCTCCAAACTGAATTGTCTCTGGCCTCGCGATAACTTCCCCCTGCTGTAGCCTGGGTGGAAGTTCTCACGAGGTTAGTAGCAACAACGGGAACAAACTCGCCAAATTAAAAAAAAAAAAAAAAAAAAAAAAAAAAACAGATGGATGGATGTAACGGGACAGAAGGCATTTCTGCAGAAAATGTAAATGTTTCACTTGAAGACAGTGTATATAAACTGAAAATATTTCAAATAAAGTTGCTTTAATTTCCATTTAGGCTCTATTATAGAATTTGCATACATAGGAATGTCCACATTATTTCAGTGTCAACAAAAGGTAGAACTATCAGATTCTGAGCACATTGTAGTTTGTAAGTGATTGACAGGTTGTTATTTTAGATTTCTTGTAAATCTGTCTTTAAATTAAGATACTGGACCTCGGTTGGGCTGGTGGGACAGCGGTGGAAAATTTCCCTTTTTTTAAAATCCAAAACTTGACAAGTATGCAGCACATCAAGACAGGAGCATAACCAGGCATGATGTACATGGGTCAATGACGAATAAGGATTTTCAACAGGTTCATTTTAAAATAATTAAAAAAAGAATATCTATTGCAGTAGTTCAAACATTAAGAATGTTGTGTACACAAATTCATATAAAAATTTTAAATTAAGTGATTTCAGAGTTTTTTGTCAAGATGAATTGGCACTAGCCTTAAAAAAGGTCATGTGGTGCAACCATGATTCATATTAAAATAACATCTTGACATCTTTTTTTTTTTTTTACAAGTTTTCAGTATTATAAAAAAAATTGTTTTTTTAATGGCCACATGATATTTCATAAAATGGACATCAGTCAAACTTTGTATATTATGATGGAAATATAAATACAAATGTGTTGCAATCTTACACACTACAAGACAGTTCAGAGATCATGCCAGATAGGGCAGAAGATTGATTTCAAAAAAAGTTTTTAAAACAAGAGTCGTGGTCGGACGGTCGCACCACATGACATTTTGACGCTTAAAAACAACAAAATCCCAAATAACTAGTATTTTTTGTAAAATTTAAGTGAGTCCATATGTGGGACAGGTCGGTCATATATATGGTATTTTTTTATCCATTTAAACCTTTTTTGCATTGAAAAAAAAAAGAAAATATAGGCGTCACGTCATTGACCCACATCCATCAACTTGGTGGAAAAAGCCACATCACATGTCATAACATCTCTAGCTGCTTTTTGTGCCGCCAACGCGATAGAAGGAAGAGCCGACCTGACGGGAGAGTCTCTCGTGATGGTGCCGTAGTTGAGGCTGACTGCTTGGATCACGTTAGTGATCTCCACCATGTAAACCACCGTCTTCCCCACCATCTGTCAGGGCAGGAGTGGAAATACAACATTACATGTAGACTTTAATGCTCAAAGGCTGAAAGAAAGCACATTGACCCAAATAGAAAACCCAAGAAAAGAGGGGCATTAAAAAAAAATTGAGCTTAGAAAAATCCAAGCACTTGTGAGAATTTCCTACCAACACAAACGCAGTCTGTCACGCTGCAACGTTCATCCGCACCAGCTGAAGCCGAGTTTAAACCCAGTGACGGGTACAGCTGAGTCGGCTTAATGGACAGTCTTTTCTTTCCCCATCCATACACTCAGTCTCAAGAAAGCAGCCGTCTACGTTTTATAAAATGCTGTGGGCATTTTAACAGTGCCTACTTTGGGATTGCATCAACTTGTCTGACACCAAAGTTTATACTCTGTGCTTGTTTTCAAACCACTTTGTTCAGGATCCAACTGCCTTTCTGCACTTTTCAAAACCCCCGAAACCACACACCTTTCACAGAAACTAGAAGCAGATGGGTGCAAAAAGCTCAGATGGTTGCAACATTAGGAGTCCATCACTGTCAAAGGCTGTGCGTACAACAACCTTCACCACGACTGGCAAAGCAAAAAGGATTTTATTCACTTTCCCTTTGGCAAAAAATATTTTTGGTTATGCAGAACCGATTTGTGTTGCTGCTTGGAACCGCAAATTATTTTAATCAGCGCTACCTAGATCTTTAAAGATGAAGGAAGTGATTGTTCCACAACTGATTGTCCTTTTAGGGGATTTATTAAACAAAAAAAAAAAAAGGCCCTTAGATTCATTCTTTAAATACTTAAATGGCTCCTACAGTCCAGACAATCAACACGTGGTTAGTAGGCCTGTGTTGAAAAGATCGATTCTCCGATTTTAAATCGATTCTCATATTAATTCCTAAAAATCAATTCATATGTCTAAAGATCGATTTAAAAAAAAAAATAATAATAATTTTTTTTCTTCATCATTAACCTACATTACAACTTTTGGTATTTTTTTGTTTATGCCCAAAAAAGGAATATTTTGTTGGACACGAGAATAACTGGTGCCATGTTTTTGCCTTTAAATATGTTTAAAGGTTTGAAAACATTAAAGTTTTCAGTTATAATTGCATAAATTGTCTATATTTCTTTGCTTTATATACTGTCTTGGGGTTACATTTGCATAAATGTTAAAAACCAAATTCTCATAAATGGGGAAAAAATAAAAGCGATTTCTTCCGTCTCTGTTTCCTCCCTGGATCTGTTTGGTAATTCTGACCCACACGATGTTTCTGAAAGCAGTTCTATCAGCATTCTGGGAGCTGATTGGTCCTTACAGCATCATTAGCTGCAATACTTGCTGTTGAATCTCAATATAATACTAGTATTAATATGTTGCATAACTAGACAGTCATATAATTCATGCAACAGCTGAAAAAACAGTTTTATTAACAGTAACCCAAATCAATATCGGATCGAATCGTGATAATCGATTCTGAATCTTAAGAATCGGAATCCATTCTTGATATTTGAATCGATCCCCAGCCCTAGTGGTTATATATCGGCCTCATGCTCAACCCGGCAGTTTTATTCTCACCACTCGGCGCGTGCCGCAGCCATCCATGGGGATGCTGAACAAGGCGTACTCGGATGTTGCTTTCTGAGGTTTGCAGGTAGCGTTGTTGGCAGCAACGAGCAGGGCCGGGGACAGAGGGGGGTTGGTGAGGGAGGCAGGCACAGAGAAGATCATTTGGCGGTCAATAGTGCACTCTGGAGGGGGATACACACACAGATACACAGGCACTGACATGAAAAGGTCAAACGATGACAAAAAGGTCAACAATCTCAGGAGGTAATTGATGAGACCCGAGTATCTCACAGCCTTTTTGCGTGTTTTTGTCTACGCCAGCTTCCATCATGCTGTGCTGACCATCAATACGTTTATTCACGTCTAGCAGCTGTTGCAACCTGCATTTCTGTATTAAGCAGCTCAACCGTACTGAGACAATGTGAAAATGTCAGTGGAGGACACAGAAGCTCACCGTCCATGGCGTAGTAGCAGGCGGGGGGGTGCTTGTTGAAGCAGCAGCCCATGGAGAGGCACTGTGTCTGGGATAGAGAACCGGACCCACAGGGGAGTCGGTACTCGCTCGGAAGGTTGCACTCTGAGGGGGCAGCATCACAAATGTCAGGCGCTCAGTTAAGCGACTAGCTCGGAGGAAAAACAAGTGTTGGCAAATTGAGCAGCATTGGAGACGAGCAAACAACATCCACCCACCGTGGCCGGTCCTGGGGATCATGAGCGGACAGGAAAACTGAGCCTCCTTTCTTCCACTTTCTGTCATGTAGATGATGTTCATGATGTACTTTTCACCCTTTTAGAGAACAGAACATTGATACGGGAGTTAATACGGCCACAAAAGCCACTAACGGTAAAGGTCAAACGCTCGGTGTGAAATCTGAGTCAATACTTGCCTGCACACTCATAGGACAGTGTGAATGTAACTGTGAAATCACATGGATTTGGCCATCTTTGCCCTTGCTTACATAATACCCACAGTCTTCTGCAGATTTGATTTGGTTCATCTGGTTCCCTCTGATATCTAAAAAAAAACAAAATACACTTGGATACAAGTTATTTTTCCACAGATTTTAAAGAACATGTTTCTCAATAAGATAAAAGTGAAGGTTTTTTGGAAGGAGATACAGATGCAGGTGGAAAATATATTTAATATGACCATGCCATTGAATTGTGAAACGTTATTTTTGGGAGACATAATGTTTGAAACGTGGAATGTAAAACACAAAAAACTGCCGACTATACTGTTGGCAGCCAGTAAGAAATGTGTTACAAGGAAATGTGTTAAAAGTAGAACCCCCCACTATCGACGACTGGATTGGGATCATCTACGAGATCTATGTTATGGAGAAAGAAAACTTTTATAAGATCTGGTCCAAATGGACTGAGTATGTGAAACAAATTAGGCCTGTGTTGGGGGAAAAAAAAAAAAATAAAAAAAAAATAAAAAATAATTCTAAATAGATTCTCATATTAATTCCTAAAAATCGATTCTTATGTCTAAAGATCGATTTTTTTTCTTCCCCCCCCCCCATCATTTTCGCCAGGTGAACTTTAATCCCAGTAGTCAGACACACAGTTTGTCATGACACTTCTGAAAAATGCAGGTGCTTCATGGCAATATGTGTGCGTGGTGACAGAATAAATTGGATAAGCTAAAATGATGTGTTTACTGCATGAACTGTTGCAATTTCTTTCTTTTTTGCACTTTAAATGGATATTGAAAGGCCTGTTTGAGTTATTTATTTCTTAGTTATTTCACAATAATTATTGTGAAATTATTATTTCACTAGTTATTTTACAGTCATAATTCAGGCAACAGCTCAAAAAACATTTTAAATAACACTAAGCCAAATCAATATCGAATCATGATAATCGATTCTGAATATTAAGAATCGGAATCAATTCTTGACATTTGAATTGATACCCAGCCCTAAAACAAATCACATCTGATTTCATGTGGACTATTTTGTGATGTAATTATTGTAAACATGGGTGCGCTCCCTGGTTTTTTATTTTTTTTTTCATTTTTCTGTCATTGTTTCTGATTACTGTTCATAAAAAAATGCCTGGAGGACAGTAGGGACAAAATAATTTAAGTTAAAGATTGAATGTAAAAACGTGTAAGATGGAATACTGCTGTTCTAAATAAAAAGAGAATTAAAAAAAAAAAAAGTGAAGGTTTTCCCAGCTTACACCTCCCCCATTAAGCAACTCCACTCATGCAGAACTGATGGATACCATATGTACCTGGAACATACTGTATTTTACCCCCTATACATGTCTCACACACACACAAACCTTGAACAACTATTCCTGAAATGGGGCCAGGGGGCAGCACTACGTTCATCTGCTGAAAGGAGCAGATGACTTCAGCTTTCAGGTCCGCTGAAGGGCTGGTCTTGCCCTGGACTCTTGGTGCGGTTGGAAAAGCAGATGGGACAGGAAGTGCCGGAGTAACAGCATGACTCTGATATGGGCATCGCAGAAGCTCCGTCCTGTTCTGCCAAATGGAGCGATCCCAATACCTTATGTGTAAGGAAACAGTTGTGGGAGTCTACAGCAAGAGAGAAATCAATAAAAACCAGTAAGAGCAACCATGCGTGGTTTCCAGCTACTGCATTTAAAAATAAAGTCTGGACAGAGCTGCTCTCACAAGCAAACAAGCACTCAAGTTCTCTCAGCTGGGTTTGCACAGCTCATAAAAACTCTGGCCTGCACAGATGCAGCAGAAATGCCTCATGGACATCCTGGATATTAGCTTCCGTATATGAGAAAGTGCTGATCAGTGTTCAACACGGAAGCAGGACTGCTGCAGTGACAGAGGTCCTAACAGCCGGCTGCAACAGTAAAATACAGTTTCTTGTGGAGCTGCTGTAACAGTACATCAAATGCAAAGATGTTTATAGCATTGTATAGATTGAGGGCTGAACAATTAAATTCATTTCCGATATTGCAACATAAAATGCAATAATATTTGCTAGGTGCCCAGGACAGCAGTTACGACCCACTAAGCCTGTGTTGGGGGGGGAGAAAAAAAAAAAAAAAAAAAAAAAAAAAAAAAAAAAAAAAAAAATCGATTTCCCAATTCTAAATCGATTCTCATATTAATTCCTAAAAATCGATTCATATGTCTAAAGATCGATTTTTTTTCTTTTATTTATTTATGTATTTTTTTTTCCATCATTACCATCCATCATTACAACTTTTGGTTATTTTTTTGTTTATCCACAAAAAAGGTATGTTTTTTTGGACATGAGAATAACTGGTGCCATGTTTTTGCCTTTAAATATGTTTAAAGGTATGAAAACATTAAAGTGTTAGGTTATAATTGCATAAATTGTCTATATTTCTTTACTTTATATACTGTCTTGGGGTTACATTTGCAAAAAATGCTAAAAAAAAAACCAAATGCTCAAAAATTAAAAACCAAAATAGACCAAAAATGGAACAAATAAAAACGGAATGTGGGAAAAAATAAAACCGATTTCATCCGTCTGTTTCCTCCCTGGATCTGTTTGGTAATTCTGACCCACATGTTTCTGAAAGCCGTTCTATCAGCATTCTGGGAGCTGATTGGTCCTTACAGCATCATTAGCTGCCAATACTTGCCGTTGAATCTCAATATAATACTAGTAGTAATATTTTGCATAACTACAGTCATATAATTCATGCAACAGCTCAAAAAACAGTTTTAATAACACTAACCCCAATCAATATCGGAATCGAATCAAATCTTGACCTTTGAATCGATCCCCAGCTCTACGACCCACAGTGTCAGAAACATCTCCATCTAGAAGTGCAGCATCTCCACTTCCCAGATGCGTTTGGTACTGCAATTTTGAGCAATAACGAGGTTGTCACGTGACAAGAGTTAACGGAGCAATCGACTGCATCTACTTTTCCTGCTGCCCTCTAACCTGTTGTGCAGCGGCCTCTAGCTCGACGAACCAGTCAGAAGTTGGATCAGCCGAATCTTAAGTCGCCCAGAGGAACAGCGCAGCAAGCGTGGGATTATTTGGTTAAAGGGGATGGGGAAAAAAAACCCAGCAAACTTGCTCTAGCACTTTAAAAATTATGAAATTTAAAAAACAGTATGAGAAGAATTCAAAACGGCTCGAGGAAATTACTCCCAACAGAGTCTTCAGTTAAAGCTATGGTGTCAGCGCGGTGACCCAGCCTGGGGTCACTACATCGATATTGATTTATCGGGGGCTGAGCTCTGGCACATGAGCCGGTGTTGCATCTTAAACACCTCTTAAATGTTTTTCATATTTAGTTTTGAATAAATACAATATTTTCCACAATTAAGCCAATTAAACTCCCAGATTGTTCATTTCTCGTGGGATATTGGACACTAAGAACTCTGCCCATCAGAGCTGCCATTACAACTATCAATATTCTATAGCGCTATGCTGATTTATAATTTTTTCCCCCCGTCGAGTGAGATTGGAGACGTCGTCATTCGTCTGTTTCAGTTCACAGATCGGTAGTAAAAGATAGGTAATTCATGTTACTTTGAAAAGAGGTGCTTAAATGAAGTAACATCAGATCTGTACTAAACTTCTTTGAGCTTTTTGGTGATTTTAACTGTCCTACTTGAAATGGAGCAGGAGTGAGCTCAATTAGCAGGTTAAAAACACACTGAAGATTCTGTTTCAGTTTCTGAATCACCACAAGACTAAAAAGGTCCCACAATCCCAGGTTTTAGAGCAACAAGGCCTTAGACCAGACACAAAAACCATAACTGCTCAAACTAGGATGGAAATAACTGGGAGACTTCAATTTATTTTATAATTTGATTTGTGAAAATTCTGAATAGTTTAATTCCACTGCATTTTCATTGGCCCCAATATGTTAAAAACAACCAATTTACTTTCAAATATGCATCACCTTCATTGTTGCTCATTTCACATTTACACTGTCTCTCAGGTAGTAGACCCGTTGGATGGTGTTGAAATAATCTGGTTAAAACTTTCTAAAAAGTTAAAAAAAAAAAAAAAAAAAAAAAAGCATTATTGTATATTTTATTTACTGACTAAAATATGCCAAGACTTGAAAAACAAACATGCATATTTTATGGAAGAACATTTTATATAAAAAAATTCTATAATATTGCATTAGAATAACCTATTATTAGGTTTTATTGAAGAAAAAAAAAAAAAAGTTTCGTAAAATCGTTCAGCCATATATAAAACATTTAGTTTCATAAAGCTGAAAGAAATCACCATAAAAATTGCAGAAATATTCTGTTCACATGTCCTACAGTCATGTCTTTGGGAGAGCAGTTGCTGCATTTTCTATTTACTAGTTGCATTTGTGTGCATTTTGTTAAATGCAGAAGTCAAGTTTATTTCCATAGCACTTTTTTTTTTTAAAACCAAAAAAAAACCCAACGACCTCTTTTGACCAAAGTCCTCAATAGGCTAAAAGTAGCATCCAGCAAGGATGAACTCTAGATTTTCAAAGTCATACTTGCCAGCACTTATGCAACGATTTAATAAAAACTATGTAAATGTATGCTAAATTTGTGCACAGGCAGGGCTTTTAAAGAAGTGTCACCTGGATGTGGCTGTGGCAGGCGGGCAGCGGAGACTGGAGGATCAGCCCGTGGTCTGCAGTCCCCTGTAGCACATATCCACAATGTGGAGACACGCTGGAAAGGGGCTGCCACTTATTCTGCTGATCTGGAGGTAAGAAATACAGTTGGTCTTTGAAAATTATACTGTATATTGATACAGGATTTTCAGAAATGCAGGTGGTGCATTTGTGTTGGCAACCTGTCGTGTTCTGGCATGAAAAACTCACCATTTATTCATGTGATTTATCGTGAATTGGAAAAAAAAAAAGTTTTAAAATCTGCGAATTTGTAAAGATATTTTTAAAATAAAAATTTGTTTTTTGTAATTTTAATGGTGAAAGAAAAAAAAGGCAGCATGGAAACTTAGAAAGATTAGCTCAATCATTTATGTCTTCAAAGTTGGCCTTAGGCATTGTTAAAAAGTTAAGTGATTTCCCTGCTGCAAATGCTGCACCAATAAAAATATCTGAAAAGGGAAATTAAAGAACAAAAGCCATTTTCTATCACTGGAAGCCAAAAAAAAGGTTTGAGAGAAGAGGCTGTCAGACCGCAAGAAAAAGTCAAAACCTTGATATATTTATGGAAGAATAGGAAGCGATTCCTGCGTCCTCGCTACAAAAATTCAGCAGATATTTTCAAACGATAGATAAGATCATTTTGGTCAATTTGCAATTAACAGCTCCAGTTTTGTAGTTAGAGCTTCGTGTGCACCCACCTCTGACATGGATGGACGTTGGATCAGCGTAAGGCAGCAAGACGAACATGCTACCCTGCAGACACTGGAGCTGCAGAGGAACTTTCTTCACCTCGGTGTTTGGGTAGTGGGGTGGATAGTAGGGTTGATGGGGATAATAGGGGTACGAGTAATGGTGACAAGTGTTGTCACTGGAGGGCACGCAGATGCCTTGTGGCTTCTGGGTCTCCGGCCCGGCAGATGGCGGACTTGTGGGTGGTTGATAGGGATTCTGAGGGTAAAACTGGCTGAAGGAGTGGCTGGTGCCGTCAGCCGGCTGATGAGGGTAATAAAGTGGTGGATAAAAGGAAGCGGTCTGGTGCTGCGGGTCGCTGGGTGGTTTTGGTGGAGAGGTAGGATGAGGAGCAGGAACCTGCGTCACCGGAGCAGCAGGGGCTCCAGGATGGTACGGCACCTGAGCATAGTACTCTGGCTTGGGGTTTTCCGACACCGTCGGGTTTGATGACATATAATTGAATGACAGATGGGGATAGTAGAAAAATAACGGGTACTGATGAGGATCAAGGGGCAGTTTAGGAGCTTGATGGGAATATTGACCCTGCGCTGGATAATGGTAATGAGGAGGAAGGTATGGCACGTGTTGACCAGAAGAGAAAGACATCTGGCCAGATGTCACGTGATACTGGAACTGCTGCTGCTGCTGGGACCCTGGAGGACCAGGGACGGTGGACTGAGGGGGGATGAGGGAGCCTGGAGGAGGATACGTCTGGGGATGCTGGTGCCCCATGTAGGGGTAGTAGTGGTGGTAGCTAGGAAGGTGGGCATCGTGCTCCTGAGTTTGAGAAGCGTGAGAAAGAGGGATGTGGGGAAACTGAGGCTCACTATGAGATGGGGCTGGAGGTGGAGAGGGAGCATAAGGAAACTGAGGAATGACTGGGCAGGAGAGAATGTATTCGTGATTATCTAATGTAAGCTGGAGTTTCAGACCATCCTATTAAAAAGTAGGAAAAATTACAACGGCTTAGAAAAATGACAGTCTGCCACAACAGTACAGGACTGTCTCAGAAAATTAGAATATTGTGATAAAGTTCTTTATTTTTCTGTAATGCAATTAAAAAAAAATGTCATACATTCTGGATTCATTACAACTGAAATATTGCAAGCCTTTTATTATTTCTGATTATGGTTTACAGTTTAAGATTAAGATTCCCAGAATATTCAAATTTTTTTAGATAGGATATTTGAGTTTTCTTAAGCTGTAAGCCATGATCAGCAATAATAATAAAAGGCTTGCAATTAGGGCTGCACGATTAATCGTTAAAAAAAAAAAATCGCGATCTCGATTCATGCTTGAACGCTATCTCATTTCCAAATGACGATTAAATTTTTTTTTTTTTTTTTTTTTTAAAGATGGCTGCATACAAAAAGGACTAGGCCTATGTTCTAGGTTGTTGTAGTCCTGTCATGGTCAACTATCATGTCATGTTTGTTATATTTTGTTAATGATTGTGGATTACATTTGGAGAAACATCTACCTTTCTCATCACCTGACACATATTGCACATAAATAGTTAAAATTGTTATTGTTAAAATTATTTAAAGACAAGAGAGATGTTTATTGTTTTTATGTTCAATGTCAGCTGTTACAGCAAAAAGCAGCCAGAGGAATAATTTGTTGCCTCAGAACTACAGGATCTGTTACAAGTCCCCTTTCTGAAAGGGTGTTCAACTCAGGGAGGAACAAATATTGTTCAAAATTGTTATTATTGTTTAAATTATTCAAAGGTTTGTGTAAAGAAGACAAGAGATGTTTATTGTTATTATATTTTTGTTCAGCTGTTGCAAAGTTAAAGTAATAAGTGCAATAAATTTTATATTGGAAAAAAATCGTGAGAGAATCGTGATCTCAATTCTAAGCAAAAAAAATCGTGATTCTCATTTTGTCCAGAATCGTGCAGCCCTACTTGCAATATTTCAGTTGATTTGTAATGAATCCAGAATGTATTACATTTTTGTTTTTGTAATTGCATTACAGAAAATCACAATATTCTAATTTTCTGAGTCAGTCCTGTATATTTAACAGTTGAAAACCTTACTTCAGAGGTGATGCAAGGAGCACTCCTGGAGACGAGGAAGGTATGTTCCTGAGGTTGAGACTCAACTTGGAAAGCACACAGCTCGGATACAAACGGACTCCAAACTCCATTCACTGCAAAACGGGTTACACATTTCTGTCTCAAATCTTTCCTTCAAAGCCAAGAACTGAAAAATGTCCTTCAAAAATGAGCTGTCAGTGGATGTTGTACCAATAACCCCCAGCAGTGGTAAATCGTGCCGTTGCCCCTGTATCTTCACTGCCATCCCATAAGGAGAGCAGAACACCGTAGGGGACGATGTGGGGGCCGAGGGGGGAGCCGTGGGCTGCTTTGTTGGGCAGGACAGCTTCAGCGGGTTGCCCAACCACCACATGGGCAGCACATAACTGCCATTCTGACAGAAAGATAAACAAATCACAAGGTTTGTCATCTTTCCAAACTTTAGTGAAGATATGGGAGAAGGAGTTGGGGATGGTCATGAAGAAAATACTTGGTTAAATATATGTGAAAAAATACATTTTCCTTTTACTAGTAATACAATTAAAGAGGCTAATTTTAACTCCAATTAAAATGCACAAAATTTCAAAGGATATCTCTTCAAAATGTCCAAGATGTAAAAGAATCGATGGAACATTTGTGCATATGTTTTGGGAATGTGATCTTTTAATACGTTTCTGGAAATCAATTCATTCCTTCACACAATCAGTATTAGAAATTAATTTTGAGTTAAGCTACAATTTGTATTTATTAAATGACACACTGGATCTTCAGTTAGACTGGAAAAAAAAGCAGGATATTAATTATGATCACATACTTCGCAAGAAATGCATACTTTTACTTTGGAAAGATGATTCCCCTCCAACTTAAGTTTTTTTTTGGATCAAATTTCAGTTTTTTTACCATTGGAAAAATTTACTTTGGAAAAATACAACCGTGGTCATATTTTTCAAGAATTTTGGCTTCCATTATTTTCAAAACTGGAGAATTTTTCCAAAGGGGACCAATGAGTATCTCTATTTTCGAACTTGTGCCTTATATGTATGTATGTATGTATGTATGTATGTATGTATGTATGTGTGGAGATATATATATATATATATATATATATATATATATATATATATATATAGAGTTTGATATCGCTGTTGCTGCCATTATATATATTTTTTATTTATTTAATTTTGTTCTCCCTTAATGTATGTTTTTTTTTTGTTGTTTTGTTTTTTACCTAGGGTAATCATGGAGAGGGTAGGAATGTGGGTAGAATAGAAATCGTGAATGTGAAAATTATTGTGAAATAAAGATGTATAAAAAAAAAAAAGAAAGATAAACCAATGGAGTAATGACACCGAAAAAAGGGGACAATTACAAGTGGAACTACAACTTGGGTGCAGCTGATACCTCCTGGGTGATGTAGCATCCATTAAACGGGGCCATCATCTCCAGGTCAACCCGTGACGTCTTCACTGAGTAACCACAGTATGCAGGCAGCTGGAAGATGGAGACGGGAGAGCCTTCATCTGGAGGGAAGAAATGTTCGTTACAGTTTTTAAGAGATTTGTTTAGGATTTCCTGCCATGAGGGAAACAAGACTTGGTAGACAGACAACTTTACTTCTTTTCACTTGCAGGTGAGCCAATCCATAACCAGAGGCAGTGAAGATCATGGCAGTTTCACCACACTCCACCAACGGCTTCATGGCCGCCCAGTGAGGGAAATGTGGACTGGAGTCAGATGATATCCCCAAAATCTGACCTTTAATTTCAGGAAAACCTAAAAAGATAAATGCAAAAAATGCATAAATAAAAAGATAAAAAAAATAAATGCATCTTTACTGCTCCATCATGTGTATCATTTTGAAGAGAAACGTTTTAGTATTACACACCTTAATTTCAAGATCGAAATTTGCCTACCTTACCCATAATCCAACACAACGACTGACCTTTAGGGGAAAACTTCTCAGTTCACATTATGTTTTAAACAGGCCAACAAAACTGAACCCAATTTATCATATGAGACAATTTTCCAAATACAAAACTTGTAAAATGATGGAAAATTGAGTTCCCTTTTAAACCTAAAAGATACATTTTTTTTTAGAAATGCATCTCTACTGCTCCAGATAAATGCATTTATATAATTTTGAAGGGAAACGTTTTAGTATTACATGCCTTAATTTCAAGGTTGAGTTTCGCCTATATTACCGATAATCCAACATTTAGGAGAAAACCTCTCAGTTCACATTATATTTAAAACACGCCAACAAAACTGAACCCAATTTATCATATGAGACGATTTTCCAAAGACAACACTTCTAAAATTATGGAAAATTGTGTTCCCTTATAAACTTAAAATATATATATTTTTTTATTTTATTTGTCATACAAGAGTATATTCCAAAGTCGTAAAATGACTGAAAATTGAGTTCCCTTTTAAACCTAAGTTTTTTTATTATTATTTAAAAAAAAAAAATGCATCTATACTGCTCCAGATCAATGCATTTATATAATTCTGAAGAAGCGTTTACACGCCTTAACTTCAAGATCAAATTTTGCCTACATTACCCATAATTCTAAATACAAAACTTGTAAAATGACAGAAAATTGAGTTCCCTTTTAAACCTAAGTTTTTTTATTATTATTTAAAAAAAAAAAATGCATCTATACTGCTCCAGATCAATGCATTTATATAATTCTGAAGAAGCGTTTACACGCCTTAACTTCAAGATCAAATTTTGCCTACATTACCCATAATTCTAAATACAAAACTTGTAAAATGACAGAAAATTGAGTTCCCTTTTAAACCTAAAAGATCTATTTTTAATGCATCTCTACTGCTCCAGATCAATGCATAAGCTATATCATTTTAAAGAGAAACGTTTTAGTATTACACGCCTTAATTTCAAGATCGAATTTTGCCTACATTACCCATAATCCAACATTTAGGAGAAAAGCTCTCAGCTCATGTTATATTTTAACACGCAAACAAAACTGAACCCAATTTATCATATGAGACAATTTTCCAAAGACAAAACTTGTAAAATGACGGAAAATCGAGTTCCCTTTTAAACCTAAAAGATTTTTTTTAATAAAAAAAAAAAAAAACAGATCAATGCATATATAATTTTGAAGAAAAAACGTTTTAGTATTACATACCTTAATTTCAAGATCAAATTTTGCCTACATTACCCATAATCCAACACAATGACCTTTAGGAGAAAAAGCTCTCAGTTCACGTTATATTTTAACATGTCAACAAAACTGAACCCAATTTATCATAGGCTATGAGAAGATTTTCCAAAGTTTTAAATCCCCTTTAACCTGTAAAGTCCGCCTGATACTCATCCTCAGAGTCCTTCCTTCCCGCAGTGACTTCTCCAACAATCCAAGGCGTCAAGTTGGCACCACTTTTATCGAGTTTCGGTTCCCTGAAGTTTTCTAATTGCTCTCCGTGTGAAGTGAGCTCAGGCTGGGAACCTAAGAGAGCGGATCCGTGGGGATAAATGATATGATATGATATGAATACTTTATTACAGACTCAAAAGGTTCCATATAAAATACATAAAAATTACAGGTCACACATGTAGTGTTTCCATAGTACAGTTCCATTTGATGTTAGTGAGTGCAGTTATTAGACAATTTTCTGACTCATGGAGTCGACACATACATTTAAACATAAAATTCCTCAGCAGATGGAAGGGGACATAACAATTAACAAATAAAGTGCTTGCACTTGTCCATGCTGGAAGCTTAAGGAGGATCCTGAACGCATCATTATGTGCTACCTGCAACGTCTTCGCCTTCCAGGCTGGTGGTGGCCCGTTTCAACAGAAACTGCTCCTGCTCAGCTCTGTCCCGGTTAGTCGAGGCTCCTGACGGCTGAGCATCTCTGGCTGGCCCCAAACTCACCGAACAGCACCGCTCCAGCGTATAAAAGTAAATAGTAGCTAGTAATAAAAAGAAACTTAGTTCTGACTTTGCCTTGTAAAACATCACCGTCGGGTGGATCTCTTCTGGCTGAAACGTGCGCGCTGAGGGAGCAGCTGAAGCTGGAGGTTAATTAAGAGACGTCGAGGTTCAGCCAATTAAAAAGCCGCGCTTGCGCAGATGAGGGGGGAAAAAAGAAACTCCAGTAAAAGAAAAAAATAAGATGAAAATTTAGCCTTAAAAATAAAAATATATTTAAACATAACATAAAACATAATTATGACTTTTTATCTCATAATTTCCACTTTATATCTCATAATTATGACTTTATCTCATAATTTCGACTTTCTATCTCATAATTAAGTCAGAATTCAGACTTTTCTGTAGAAATTTAAAAAAATCCCCTCTAAAAAATTATTTGTTTTAGATTTCTGAAAAAAAGTCATAATTTTGAGATTAAAGTCAAAATTTTGACTTTTTTTCAGAATTCTGAGATGAAAGTCAGAATTCTGACTTTTTTGTAGAATTAAAATAAAAATCCTCTCTCACAACAACAAACTTTTTTATCATAGTTTCCGTGGGAAACCATGTCAGAGATAAAAAAAAATAAACAAATAACTGGTGTCTCTTTCTTTCACAACATTTCCTACCATACTTATGCGGATGACACTCAGCTCTATATTTCAGTGTCACCACATGACTACAGCCCCCTGATCTCATTGAGTAACTGTATTCACCAAATCAATGAGTGGATGTGCCAGAATTTTCTCCAGCTAAATGCAGAAAAGACAGAGGTGATCCTTTTTGGCCCTAAAAATGAAAGGGAAAAGATCAGCGCTCACCTTGGCTCCATGTCATTGACAGCTACAAATCAAGCCAGAAATCTTGGTGTAATTATTGACTCAGACCTGAACTTCAACAGCCATCTAAAGTTTATCACTAAATCTGCCTATTACCACCTGAAAAACATTGCTAGAATTAAGGGTATTCTGTCTAAACAAGACATGGAAAAACTTATTCATGCATTCATTTTCAATAGGTTGGATTATTGTAATGGCATCTTTACAGGCCTTAACAAGAAATCAATCAGGCAGCTGCAGCTGATCCAGAAGCTGCCGCCAGAGTCCTTACAAACACCAGGAAACTGGACCAGATTACACCGGTCATGAAATCTCTATACTGGCTTCCAGTGAGTCAAAGGATAGAGTTTAAAATCTTACTGCTGGTCTACAAAGACCTGAATGGTCTTGGACCAAAATACATGGTTGATCTGTTAGTTCCTATGAAGCTCCCAGACCCCTGAGGTTCATCTGGATCTGGTTTGTTGTGGTTCCAGAACCAGAACCAAGCAAGGTGAGGCAGCGTTCAGTTATTCTGCTCCTCACCGGTGGAACAAACTTCTGTAGACCTGAGGTCTGCTCCAACTGTAGATCCTTTAAATCAGGGCTAAAAACATTACTGTTTACTGAAGTGTATTCTTAAATTAAACTTACCTGCTGTACTCTACTGCCCTTATTTTTAACAGCTTGTGCTTTTTATTATTTTACTTCTTTTCTTATTCTTACTTATTTGTTATTATGTCTTGTCGCTTTTAATGTCAATGTAAAGCACTTTGAATTACCTTGTGTTGAATTGTGCTATATAAATAAATTTGCCTTGCCTTGAGTTCCTTCCATCTGTAGACATATTGTGCATGAGGATATACTCTATATATGTATATGACCAGATAATGAAGTCTAGACAGAGCCAATAAACTTTTTTTTTACAGTCTATAACCCACGAAAGAGAATTAGGGCCACTGAAAAAAAACAAAATTGAACTTTGAGAAAAAAAGTTGGAATTCTGACTTTTTTGTAGAAATTTTTAAAAAATCCTATCAAAAATTTTTTTGATTTAGATTTCTGAAAAAAGGCAGAATTCGAGTTTGGGCGTGCACATGAATAAGAGTTGTGGGAAATACACAGGCAAATCATATTTGTGGCTTATCGTTTTGAACTTAACCACAACAATAAACTTTTGTTCATAGTTTCAGTGAGCAGCCATGTCAGAGACAAAAGATAACAAATAACTGGTATCTATTTTTCTTTTGAGTTCCTTCTGTCTGGAGACATACTGTCCATATGAGGATAAACTCTATATATGTATAGGACCAGATAATGAAGTCTAGCCCAGGGGTCAGCAACCCAAAATGTTGAAAGAGCCATATTGGACCAAAAACACAAAAAACAAATATGTCTGGAGCCGCAAAAAATGAAAAGTCCTGTCTAAGCCTTAGTATGAAGGCAACACATGCTGCATGTATCTATATTAGTTATAACTGGGGGAGGATTTTTTTTTCTTTTTGCCCTTCGAGAAAAAAGTCTAAATGTCTAGAAAAAAGTCTAAATGTCAAGATTAATGTTGAGGTACAATCTTGAGGAAAGAAGTCGAAATGTCGAGAAAAAAGTCGAAGTTCTGAGAAAAAAGTCGAAATGTTGAGATTAATGTTGAAGTACAATCTTAAGAAAAAAGTTGAAATGTTGAGAAAAAAGTCAAAATTTCGAGAAAAAAAGTCGAAATGTTGAGATTTAAAAAGGAAAGGAAAAAACGAAGAAAAAAGGAAAAAAAGAAGAAAAAAGAAAAAAAGGAAAAAAAGAGACAAAAAGGAAGAAAAAGAAGAAAAAAAGAGAAAAAAAGGAAAAAAAAAGAGAAAAAAGAGGAAAAAAAGAAAAAAAAAGGGAAAAAAAGGTCAAACATTTTTGAAAAAGCTCCAGGAGCCACTAGGGCAGCGCTAAAGAGCCGCATGCGGCTCTAGAGCCGTGGGTTGCCGACCCCTGGTCTACACAGAGCCAATTAACTTTTTTTGAACTGAACACATTTTTCAACAGGTTCAGTTCAGAAACAATCCCAGCATCCTCCTCTCCTGCCAATCAGACCTCCCATCCTGTCTTGACCCACAGTTTCGCCGTCCCACATCACCTGTCTGTCTCCAGCAGTCAGGTGATGAGGCAACCGGAGAGACTGAACAGTAACAATGCTGCAGGTCCGGATGGCGTCAGCCCCGGAGACCTGAAAACCTGCTCCAACCAGCCTCTTTTCAACCTTAGTCTGAGCCAGGAGAGGGACCCAGTGTTGGAGTGGAAGATGCCATCATGCACCTTCTTTAACGAAGCCACAGTCATCTGGAAAAAGCAGGTAGCATCGTGAGGATCATGTTCTTCTATTTCTCCAAGGTATTAAACACCATCAAGGCTGCATTACTACATAAGAAACGACCAAAAGACACAGGTGGATGCCTCCACAATCGACCAGGCGGTCAGCAGCACAGGAGCAGCACAAGGGACTGTACTCTCACCCAGTACTGGAGTTGAGGGGGGATGAGGGGCGATGGCATCCCCCCTGAAATAAAAATGGTCAAAATCATCCCCCCTGTAAAACTGCCATCCCAGCTTTCCATCCCTTATGTCATTTCATCATTGAATGTGGTTTTACTGCTATTTCAACACCAGAAAATAACTTATTTGACAATTTTCACCTATTTCAAGTAAATTTTCACTTGAAATAAGTAGGAAAATCTGCCAGTGGGACAAGATTTATCTTCAAGCACAAAAATCTTGTTCCACTGGCAGATTTTTCAACTTATTTCAAGTGAAAATCTATTTGAAACAGGTGAAAATTGTTGTTTTTTCCAGGGATGAGTCTTGTTTTAAGTGTAATGATTTTTTTTATTAAAATGAGACATTTTAACTAGAAATAAGACAAATATTCTTATTAAGATTTTGAGTTTTTGCAGATTTTTCAACTTATTTCAAGTGAAAATCTATTTGAAACAGGTGAAAATTGTTGTTTTTTCCAGGGATGAGTCTTGATTTAAGTGTAATGATTTTTTTTATTAAAATGAGACATTTTAACTAGAAATAAGACAAATATTCTTATTAAGATTTTGAGTTTTTGCAGTGATCCATTTTACTTATCCTGTGAAGGACAGAGTCATATTGATAAGTTCAGAAAACTGTTTTTTATTGTTGTGTTTTGATGTATTTGATGTAAGCCCAGTGGATATTTAAAGCTTACAGAAGGCTGCATTTAACTGCTGCTATGTCATTCCTGCAGTATTTCTGCAGGTGTTTTGGTCAGTGCTATTATTTGTAATATATTATATTATTTGTAATCAGCACAAATTATCTGTCCCCATATGATCAAATCCACCATCCCCCCTGATTTCTCACCACTACTCTTTACGCTGTCCACCTCCTCTCATCTGCAGAAATACTCAGATTACTCTGTAGTTGTGGGTGTATCAGTGAGGGTGGACCATTGTGTGGCATGGTGGGAACAATAATCTCCTCTCGAATGTGAAGAAGACAAAGCAGATGACTGTGTATTTTATGAGAGCCGGGACTAATATTCGTTCCATCATGGAAGAGGAAGTGGAGGTGGTGGAGGAGTAAAATACCTTGGTTTTCACCTGGACAGCAGCCTGGACCGGAAAAAATCACAGAGACGTAACTGTAATGTCCAAACTGTGTTTTTTAATTTCATCATTTTCAGGTTTATAAATCTGTCTGTTAAACTTCAATCTAGAAAACAACAGATTGTGGAATAACTTTTGATCAAATTGCAGAAGAAGTGACATAGATCAGTGTTCCCCAACCTTTTCTGTACCAGGACCGGTTCAATGTCTGACAATATTTTCACAGCCCAATCTAAAGGTGTAGCTGATGAAAACTAAATAAAATGACAAGATCGGCACTAAAAACTGGGGTATTTTCTCTATAATAATAATAATAATAATAAAACATCATTTTCGAAAAAATAAAATAAAATAATGGAAATTGTAAATTACCTTTAATATGAGTATTTCTATAAATGTGTTTTTATGTTTGTTTTCTCATTAACGTTATTTAAAGCCAGGCTTTTATTTTGTTATATATTAAGGAGACCGATATTTTGAAGGCGAGACCTTGTAAACATCCGGCGCTTCGGACTTTAACGGTAAAAGTTTAACGGCAGTAGAAAGTTTGTCTGAAAGACTAAACGAGTGTCGGGAATGCTAAAGTGGAGCCTAACTGACACAAAAAGCTCCTGCTGATGAGGATTTGTGCAGATTGTATGCCGTATTTATGTCCAGCTTGAGTTTGGTCGCTCATGTATTGTGTTAAAGGAGCATGAGGCAGGATTGAGGCAGGATTTATGAAAAAAATTCGTATACGTTTTAAGTTTTCTGGTAATAATGTCAGATGAAGCGTTCCAAACCAAAAAGAATGAGCCCTCTAGTGTATCTCTCCGTTGCCTTGAACAGGCTGTGTGCTGCAAAATGTGCTGCAATTGTGACCGGAATTTCCCGCGCTGTCCTGCGTCACATGACGCTGCATGTGCGTTCTCCCCGTTCTCCCGTGCCGGCTTCACTGTTGGCTGCAGTACCCCCGACGGCCGTCGTGGTGAAGGGTGGCGCTAATGAGTCTCATTTCTTAAAAGGAGCCTAAAGCTCCTTTAACAATAGCTTTATTGCCGACCGAGCGAACAGTCGTGTCGGTCTGTATTTAAGTTAAATTAAACTTATATGAATGTAGAAAGACTAACTATTCTATTTTATTTTACTCCTTTATAGCTCTTACGGTGTGTTTGCAGTGTATTTACATCCAAGGAATAAAAACATTGTGAACCATCAGTTTGAGAGTCATCCATCATCAGTCGGGGCTACAGAAATTATTTTTTCTTTCTGTGCGGCCAAATGACCCACGGCCCGGTACCGGGCCGCGGCCCGGGGGTTGGAGACCACCGAAATAGATGATCAACTTGTTTGATTGCAGCTGCAGAGGCTTTTAAATGCCAACATGACTGTGGGGTCTGCAGCTTTTCTTTATTGTTTCGTCGTAGTTGTCAGGCTGAATCAATTTGATATTGGTTTTATTTTATGTATTTATTAAAAAAAACTTCCTGCTCTTCTACAACATTATAGATTTCTTGCCAGCCTTGAGGGCGTCCCCCAGGCTGAGGTCGGGAACCACATCGGACATGTAATGCATTTTTTTTTTTTTTTTTTTTATTGGCTTTGTCTCGAACACAACAAAACCCAATCAAATTAAAAGCATCAAAATATTTTAAAAAAAGCAAAACAATTTAACAGTCTCATTCAAAAATAAAACACACAGCAAAACAATGTGTTCGAGAGGGAACAGGAGGAAGCAAAACGCTTATTTAGTCCTGTCCCTTCCTCACAATATCATATCATATATAACCTATAAAAATTAAATAAAATTAAAAGAAAAGAAAGGAAAAAGACAAAATAACAAAAAATAAATAAATACAACACAAACAACCAATAAACAATATCAGTAATTATAATCATAATTGAACCGGTCTCCTACAATATCCTAAATTCAAGAGTCCAATCTCCCAGTCACCTCTACAATGATCCACGAACAGCCTTGAATGCTGGCAGTTATATTTGTATCATATATAATCCATCCACAATGAACAAAATAATAATCAAAGAAATACATATGTAAAGTAAATTACTTTCTTTAGAGGTCCCCATTATTATACTTGGAATTTGGTTTCTGCAGCTTTGTTTGGGAAAATAATTAACAGTTCTTGGTCTTTTATGGTAACAAACACACTTTTTCTTTTTTTTGCTACTATTTTTACATAACAGATCAGTCGAAATCTTTATTTACATCCCCATTCTGAAAGGTTTACAAGCGGGAATGCAGTGATAGTATTAAAGCATTTGTTCCTGGAAGATAAAACAGTTTCAAATTAAGTCCCGTATAACGTCTCTCCACACGCCGCCAAACTGAGAAATGGATATTAGTCTATTCGTTTTGCACAGGCCCACATGTTGTGACTGGAATAGAAAAACGCAGCTGACTCAGAAAGGGCATAAAAAGGGGAACCAGCGCCGCTTAGCATCCATTCACAATTCGCTGTGAAATGAGAAACCATCAGGGGTCACACGTAATAGCTCTGAATTACTGCCGGGAGAAAATGCTTCCTCCAGTCCATTCCCACACTCTGACAATAATACAACTCTCAAATGATTTCATCTCGACACTCTGCTACTTCCAGCACTCAGTTAGTGTTGCACAAATTCATGTCAAATGGATTTTGTGGGAAATGTATTCACACTTTAAGAAAGTGGGTTCAGTGATCTACAGGAAATGCATAAATGCCAGACTCTATCAACATCAACCTGCGGTGTGTGTGTGTGTGTGTGTGTGTGTGTGTGTGTGTGTGTGTGTGTGTGTGTGTGTGTGTGTGTGTGTGTGTGTGTGTGTGTGTGTGTGTGTGTGTGTGTGTGTGTGTGTGTGTGTGTGTGCATCTAGTCCTGCACATAATGATTATTTTCATCACCAATTTGGCCACTGATGTTTTGCCAGTTAATCTAATCAAGTAATTTAACTGTACACAAAATGCCAGACTGTATGAAAACCATTACTGGAAATAATAAGATGACATTTTCAAAGGGCCGATTTTATTTGATCACAAAAATCAAAGAAATGCCATCTTCTGTTATTGATATCAAAGCAAAACTCTAACATGGAATTATTTAGTATTTTGCACAAACAATGACTAAGAGTGCATTAACACAACCCAACAACAGCTGACCTTTACATCTGATTTGCTTTGTTAAAGAAAGGAAAAGTATAGAGAACGGGGGATGCCTATGTTCAGAAGTTAACCTTTGTGTATGTATTTACATTCACACTAGGGATGGGCGGTATGGACTAAAACATTTATCACGATAATTTCTGGCATTTATCCCGATAACGATACCAATTCAACTCCATCTTTGTAACTATAAATCTATCTCGCTCTCAGATCCGCCATGTTTGTTACACAAAAACGTCATTAACGGAAATGTATTCTTTCTTTCTTTCTTTCTTTCTTTCTTTCTTTCTTTCTTTCTTTCTTTCTTTCTTTCTTTCTTTCTTTCTTTCTTTCTTTCTTTCTTTCTTTCTTTCTTTCTTTCTTTCTTTCTTTCTTTCTTTCTTTCTGGCTCATTTCTTTCTTTCTTTCTTTCTTTCTTTCTTTCTTTCTTTCTTTCTTTCTTTCTTTCTTTCAGGCTCATTTCCTTCGTTCCTTCCTTCCTTCCTCCCTTTCTTTCTTCTTTTTTCCCCTTCCTTCCTTCTTTCCTCCTGCTCTCTCCTTCCTTCTTCCCTTCCACTTTTCTCCCTTCCTCCCTTCTTTCCTTGTTTTGTCCCTTTCCTTCCTTCCTTCCTTCCTTCCTTCCTTCCTTCCTTCCTTCCTTCCTTCCTTCCTTCCTTCCTTCCTTCCTTCCTTCCTTCCTTCCTTCCTTCCTTCCTTCCTTCCTTCCTTCCTTCTCCCCTTTCCTTCCTTCCTTCCTTCCTTCCTTCCTTCCTTCCTTCCTTCCTTCTCCCCTTCCCTTCCTTCCTTCCTTCCTTCCTTCCTTCTCCCCTTTCTTTCCTTCCTTCCTTCCTTCCTTCCTTCCTTCCTTCCTTCCTTCCTTCCTTCCTTCCTTCCTTCCTTCCTTCCTTCCTTCCTTCCTTCCTTCCTTCCTTCCTTTCTTCCTCCCTTCCTTCCTTCCTTCCTTCGTTTCCTTCCTTCCTTCCTTCCTTCCTTCCTTCCTTCCTTCTCCCCTTCCCTTCCTTCCTTCCTTCCTTCCTTCCTTCTCCCCTTTCTTTCCTTCCTTCCTTCCTTCCTTCCTTCCTTTCTTCCTCCCTTCCTTCCTTCCTTCCTTCCTTCCTTCCTTCCTTCCTTCCTTCCTTCTCCCCTTCCCTTCCTTCCTTCCTTCCTTCCTTCCTTCTCCCCTTTCTTTCCTTCCTTCCTTCCTTCCTTCCTTCCTTTCTTCCTCCCTTCCTTCCTTCCTTCCTTCCTTCCTTCCTTCCTTCCTTCCTTCTCCCCTTTCCTTCCTTCCTTCCTTCCTTCCTTCCTTCCTTCCTTCCTTCCTTCCTTCTCCCCTTTCCTTCCTTCCTTCCTTCCTTCCTTCCTTCCTTCCTTCCTTCCTTCCTTCTCCCCTTTCTTTCCTTCCTTCCTTCCTTCCTTCCTTCCTTCCTTCCTTCCTTCCTTCCTTCCTTCCTTTCTTCCTCCCTTCCTTCCTTCCTTCCTTCCTTCCTTCCTTCCTTCCTTCCTTCCTTCCTTCCTTCCTTCCTTCCTTCCTTCCTTCCTTCCTTCCTTCCTTCCTTCTTTCCTTCCTTCACGTACGTTGTGCGTGGATTTAACGCAGAACCATAAATCAGCTTTACACAAAAACATCATCAACGGGAATTTATCGTTTTTACCGCGAGATGACAAATTCTTACCGTGGGGAATTTTTTTGACGGTATATCGTGAACTGTAAAATATCACCCATTCCTAATTCACACATGTGATGTCTGCTTTTACCTCAAGAATCCAGAAGCTCCACTGTGTCTCTATCAACCCAAATCAACTCTCCAGCAGCATTTGGTTCATGACTGAGAGTTACACCTCTCCTCAAAGTGGCTTACCCTGTTTCCCCGTAAGAGCTCATCAAACTGATGGCTGCAGCCATGTATGAATATTCCCGATTCCCCCGTCAATAAATGAGCCGGCAGCCGGGAGGTTGAACGTAATTGCAGCTTCGCTGCTGCAGCTGAGCATCAGCACCTCCAACAGTACGCCCGTTGATAGGGCTATAACTTAATAAAATACAATAAATCTCCATTATGCTTTACTTTAGCATTTCCTTTCAAGTTAATTCAGTTTAATATCTGACAGAAAAACATGAGATGTTTGAATTTTGCTCATCTATTATAGGAATAATAGCAGCCATTATTAGTAGAGAAATAAAAGTGAAATAGTTTTAGTTTCAATTTGGGAGAAAAGGACCAACTTGTGTACGTGTGCTCGTATCGACTCGTTTATACGGTGACAACTTGTCTGATGCCTGGAAATATGTTTAGTTCATGATTTACTGTCATCGGAGATCACATGCGGAAAACTGACACTGAAACGTGCACTTCATCGGTTGACCACTAGACGTCGCCTCCAAAACTGAGTACATTTCCACTGACCCCCTCGTTTAAATAGCCAACTTTACAGCAGGAATAACTATATATTCAGCTGGTTTTGACTGCAGCTTCTAGATTTGACCTCCATGACCGATATGCAGAGTTTAAACTGAACAAATTCATTCAAAATTACTGTTGTGTTTATGAATGAGCATTCGCTGCTTTAGCTACTTAGTGCTTTCTTAAAGAGGACATATTATGACATCTAATACCTATTTTAAACAGGCCTTGAATGTCTTAAAAACAAGCTTTTGATTGTTTTTGATATATAAATTAGAAATTCAGCCTCTGAGCCATGTCTTTATCTTCCCATTCTCTAACCTCATTATCTATGAGGTTAGAGAATGAGGCTCTGTGCTGATTGGCTGCCTGAATGACGCAATACACGGCTACGAAAAAATGGCGGAAGCTCCGGCCGGCTTCTATTTAGTTCCTGTCGCTCGCGTTGAAAGTCGGTTGAAAGCGCTGTAGGAAACAGTCATGATGAGGAACGGCTGATCCAGTTAGTTGAAATGAGAAGTTATCTTCTCAGAGATACAGCTTTAAGATGGATCAAAAGCTATCTATCTGGTAGAGTCCAATATGTCCAGATGGGAACAAATAGGTCTACATGCCTGGACATCGTCTGTGGGGTCCCACAGGGGTCAGTCTTAGGCCCTAAGCTATTTACTCTATATATCAATGACATAATCAAAACATCTGATGTATTAAAACTTATTTTATTTGCTGATGATACAAATATTTTCTGCTCAGGAAACGACTTGAATATACTGGAAAAAGTGATTAACAGAGAAATGACAAAACTAAATACATGGTTTAATATAAACAAATTATCACTAAATCTGGCAAAGACCAAATTCATGTTATTTGGGAGAAATAATGTAAAGAAAAGCATAAACTTGCAAGTTAATGGAAACAATATAGAAAGAGTGAGGGAACATAAGGTTCTGGGTATATTAGTGGATGACCTCTTGACATGGCGACCACATGTAAAAATAATTCAAAATAAGATGGCAAGGAGTGTGTCCATTCTGTGGAAATTGCAGAAATCTCTCAATTTAAACTCGCTTAAGACCATATACTCGGCACTAATAGTCCCACATATAAGGTACTGTGTAGAAAATTGGGGTTTCACTTACAAGGGCATTACAGAACCAATATTTAAATTGCAAAAAAAAGCGCTTCGCATCATTCATTCTGTCCCAGCCAGGGCACATACGAACGAACTGTTCATAAAGACGAAATATCTAAAACTGAGAGAGATACTTCATTTTCAGATGCTACAAACAATTTACAAAGCAACACAGGCGGCATTACCAGTAAATGTTCAGAAATTGTTCACTCTTAGTCAAAGTCCTCACAGCATGCGCAGCTCGCTGCAGTTTAAACAGAAAAAGATAAGGACAACGATGAGAAGCCATAGTTTGTCAGTCGCTGGTGTGAAAATGTGGAATAGCCTAAACAATGAATTAAAGTTAGCAAGAAATTTAACTGTTTTCAAACATGAGTTAAAGAAGCTGTTATTGAAGGAATATCAAACCTAGGTACAGGAAGGCAATGTCTGGCTATGTGTACGAAACAATGGCAATGTGGGAAAATCAGCACTGGAGCACCTGGCATGGAAACAAAACATGGAAACAAAACAAAGTGACTATAAAATGTGTGTGTGTGAAATTGAGCTCTATCACAGCACAGCAGATATCACGACCAAGCAGAACATAAAATCAAGAATGGAGATTCTGAACTGGTCAGTAAATGCTATTGACAAGATTTTTTCTACACGGCGTGCTGGGACAGGGGAACCGGCCTGTCCAGATGGGACATTCTTGGCGGGGTACACTATGGACAGTTGGAATAAATGGAAAGTGGTGTGTCTTGGGGTGCTGGATATGGAAGACGTGGAGGACGTCTATATCTTCACGGGCATGACGGTGGGCCTGGTGATCCTAGGGCTTGGCGGGGTCTGGATGCTACAAAAGTTGAGAAAAGTGAGAGCTGATCAGGCAAAGCTGCTCTCTGGCCTCTCTGACATCCAGGGGAGACTGACCAGTGTATGGTCGGATGTGTCCAAAGCTCGTGAGGAGATGAAGTCAGTACGACGGGGGGGGCAAAGGCTGTGGCGGCTAGAGAGCCAGAGGACAGCGACTAATCAAAATCTGCATTGACACACGCACCTCCATTGCAAAGTGGATTGCATGCAAAAAGAGACTTGGACATAAAAATAACTGAACAGTGGACACAGTAGTAAATCACAGGAACGGTGATCAGGATGAGTGGACTGGACACGTGTACAAACATACATGCTATCTGGACTGTGAAGGATGAAATTAGACAAATTGCTATGTGGTAAACTATGTATCTTACTGAATTCTGTTGTTGATGTGATCATGAATCTTACATAGAACGGGGCGGGACTTTGATAAGCGTCAGCTTCTCCCGTACCCTTTTCGTCATGTGCTGAGTATGCAATGTATAATTGTGGCAGGGTGCGTGCCACGGGGGCCCGACCGAAGGACGGAGAGACACAGAAATCGTGCAGAACCTGTTTATTTAATAAGCACCCACACACAGTGCACAAGCATCCCCAGGACACAGCTCCTCCGACCCCTCGCTGCTGTCCAGCTCCGCCTTATAAGGCAGGCAGGTGGAGAGAATCAGCCACTCAGGCGGATGGGACACAGGTGCGTGTTCCATCCATCTCTCCAACCTGCCACACACCCCCAACGCCAACTTCGAGCCGGGGTCCGTCCGGCCGAGCCTACTCCCCCCCCCCGCCCCCTCGGAGCGGGAGAGGAACCCTCCGGGCTTCCTGGTCGGGGGGTCGTCCCCGGCGTCGGCCTGACCTGCGACACGGTCGCGGGGGTCGCCCCCGGCGTCGGCCCGCCCGCCGGGGAAGACGCTCTCGGGGCCGGGCCCATGGTGGCCTCGGGGCCACCCGGTGCGTCCAGGACCGCGTCCCTCGCGGCGCAGCCCCGCTCTGGAGCTGGTGCGTCCCGGACCACGTCCTCCTCCGTGACGCGGCCCCGCGCCAGCTGCCGGTCCGCCTCCGGGACCGCCTCCTCCTCCTCCGCGACGCAGCCCTGCGCGGGCTGCTGGTCCGCCTCCGTCTTCGCGGGGCCCCGACGTCGCTGGAGGCTGCGCCTCCGCAGCCTCCTCCCCAGCCAACTCCGCCTCCGTCTCCGCCGCTGACTCCATCCCAGGAGCCGTCGCCTGGCGGCCCGCAGCTTTTGCCTCGCGGCCCCAAAGCTGCGGCGCTACCAGCGCTGCCGCGGCGAACCTCAGACGGGGTGCAGGGATGGGTCGCTCCGTCGGTCCCGCCGTCTCGGGAGCCGTCGCCGCCAGCTCCTCCCGCGCTGCTGGCGCAGGGGTGGGTCTCCCCGCGGCCACGAGCGCCTCCATCGCGGCCACCTGTTTATTTAATAAGCACCCACACACAGTGCACAAGCATCCCCAGGACACAGCTCCTCCGACCCCTCGCTGCTGTCCAGCTCCGCCTTATAAGGCAGGCAGGTGGAGAGAATCAGCCACTCAGGCGGATGGGACACAGGTGCGTGTTCCATCCATCTCTCCAACCTGCCACAATAATGTTCTGGAGATGAAATGTGTCTATATAAACATGCCGAAATAAACGAAATAATAATAATAATCTCTATGATTCCTCCTCATTTCACTGCAAAAACCTCAATAAAGTGGCAGCTGGCTGGAGGGAGATGGACAGAGAGCGTCCGATGTCACACAGTGCTACGATAGTCGGACGCTCGCATGCAGTTAAGATACGGTGTTTAGTTGTGGGCGTGGTTTGCATCTTGGTTACATAACGAAAGGAAGCAGAATCTGAACGGCTCGTAGATCCACATCAGACTGGACGGCTCATCCGGGCGGCTGTACAGACACTGCAGAATCTGGTTGATTTCCTCCTTCTCTGAGTTGGCAGGCTGAGGGGAGACCACTTTGTATATGTTAAAGCAAGAGAAAACGTGTTCTTCATAATAGGTCCCCTTTAAATGAAACATTATGGGTTAGCATTACCAAGCTAAAAGAGCTATCTTCCCGTAACTATGGTAATGTGGGCAGGTACCACATATCGACTGTAAAAATTAGTGAACAGGTTATCCGTGACGTCATCGGCAGGTTTTCTGAAGAGCAGTTTTGCTTCTTGCTCCTCATCCTGTGTGGCGCCATGACAGTGGGCAGAAACAAACAGCAACCCCCCCCCAACTTATGTCAATCAAAGTTAGCCATGATCCACCAGCTCCTTCAGCCGATCGACGCTGGCGCAGTTACAGAGCTGCCAGCAGACATTTACAGTGGAACATCCCGTCTCGTATGTTGTCTCAGCCATAGCTGGGGGTCACTACGAACAATGACTGATAAGGAAGTGATAATGGAAAGCCATTTACTAAGATGACTGCCAATCAAAATGCTTCACTCCTTATTATACATTAATTTATTGCTTTTTTTTATAAATTCACTTCTTGCACAGTTGTCATGGGTGTGAAATCTAACAACGGAGACCAAAATCACCAGACTTGGACTTTCGGATTTTTATCAGAAGTGAAATTTTGAAGCAATGACAATGTAGCACGGCAGTGAATATGTTGTTAAGATAAATAAGATAAAGAGATAAATATATTTACATAGTGTAGATACAAAAATGTGATGTGATAGCATATAGTCCACATGTAATGTATGTTTCACAGCAGTATGGCAGAAAAAAAAAAAAAAAAAAAAAAAAACATCCTTCCTACCAGGCTGTAAAAATGTTTATTTGTGCATTAAAGTTCAATGGAGACTGACTTGCTGTAGCAACCAGCTCCCCGCTGGTCAGATAATCAACTGCAATCTCCATTACTTCCCGGTTGGGTTCATCCTTTTCTTTTTTTGTCTTTAATAATTGTTAAATAATCAATGGCACTGCAGCAAAGAAAAGTCATGTTTTTGTTTATCTGAGTTTGTATTTAACTGATTCTAAGATCATTTTACCAAGAGGTTCTTACCTTTTGCGTCAACCCATGCATGTCGTCACAGCAATATCACGGTTAGTTGCAGATCACGTGGGAAATGCTCCAGTTTTGGTAATTTCGTGTTAAATCTCAGCCAAATAAACCACATACCACTGGGAATTGTGCTTTTTTTTGTTTGTGTGAAACACTGTTGTGATCTCTCTGTTTTTGTTTTATAATTCAAAGCCCCCGGTGGTGAAAGAGCAGAGGATTGATGTGAATAAACCCACCGCCGTTGTGCTCAGAGCAGAACCTGCTCAGCCCGTGTGATCTTCACAGAGCGACCAGAGCGTGACTGATATTTATGCTCTTCTTAAGAGCTACTTTGTAGAAATGATAAAACCCATAATTACTCCAACAGTCTTTTATCCAAGACAGGCGACGCAACACTCCGCTTGAAGAGCGCAGTCTGCTGAGTAATCCCCGAATAACACCGTATTATTTGACCTCGACTGATAATAATAGCTCTCTGACAATTTCTAAAATGTGACAGCTGAAATATGATAGTTGACGATTATCTCTCTCCATCCTGTTTCGAAAGTCATTGATATTCATCCCTGACATTTATTATTCTACTCATTGCTACCTTTTTTCTTCCTCATCTCCCTGCGGCTGGTGTAACAGAGAAAAACCAAATGTTTTATAGCCTACTTATGAGGTCGCAAAGGCCAGAATATTGGAAACACATCTCCGGCAGAGGCTCCTGGCCATACCCAGGATCTGGATGGCCGTGTGATGCTCATTTACATCCCATTCTTATGCAGACACATATATGTATATTTACTGGACAGTCAAGTATGCAGGAGATGAGGTGTGCACGCACATATTTGGAAAGCAAAGTGAGAAAATGCAGTTTTATGGCTGTGATCATGAAGGGATCGTATCCAGGTCAGACTTGTTGACATATAAACCCAGATCATCAGCTAAAGTTTGGCTGAAAAGTCTCGTTCATGCCCGGTCTCTGTTTTCACGTAAACTTCTGCGCTGAAGTGGAATTGCGACGAAGCAATTCACCAAAACGCCGGTGGCTACAAGTTCTGGAGGGACCTTTTGTATAATTACATGAAACTTGTTGGTTGAGCGTTTGCATTTCGGTTTCGGTGGGTCCGTTTGCACTTGAGCGGAGTCGGACTTACCATCAGGCAAAACTAGGCGGTTGCATAGGGCCCCAAGTTCCTGATGGGCCCCGTATAAATCCTCATACACTTATGGTTAATACAGTTATTACTTATTTGTGCATATTAGTTATATTTATGATTAAAATCTTCACGCTAAAATGCCAGCAGAATGCGTATCATATTATGTGTGTTCCGGCCTTCAGTGTCCACTACATTGGATCAGTTTTAAATTTGAATTTGATGTATGTGATCAATCCTAATTATTCTATCAATTTCAATTTTATTTATATAGCGTCTAATACAACAGATGTTGTCTCTAGACGCTTTCCAGAGATCCAGAACATGAACATAAACATAAACCCCCGAGCAATTATTACATAAACAATGGCAGGTAAAAACTCCCATAGTGGGAGAAAAGCCTTAAGCCAAACAGTGGCAAGAAAAACTCCCCTTTTTTATTTATTTATTTTTTATTTTTCGTTTATTTCGGCATGTTTATATAGACACATTTCATCTCCAGAACATTATACATTGCATACTCAGCACATGACGAAAAGGGTACGGGAGAAGCTGACGCTTATCAAAGTCCCGCCCCGTTCTATGTAAGATTCATGATCACATCAACAACAGAATTCAGTAAGATACATAGTTTACCACATAGCAATTTGTCTAATTTCATCCTTCACAGTCCAGATAGCATGTATGTTTGTACACGTGTCCAGTCCACTCATCCTGATCACCGTTCCTGTGATTTACTACTGTGTCCACTGTTCAGTTATTTTAATGTCCAAGTCTCTTTTTGCATGCAATCCACTTTGCAATGGAGGTGCGTGTGTCAATGCAGATTTTGATTAGTCGCCGTCCTCTGGCTCTCTAGCCGCCTTTGCCCCCTCCGCTCGTACTGACTTCATCTCCTCCCGAGCTTTGGACACCTCCGACCATACACTGGTCAGTCTCTCCTGGATGTCAGCGAGGCCAGAGAGCAGCTTTGCCTGATCAGCTCTCACTTTTCTCAACTTTTGTAGCATCCAGACCCCGCCAAGCCCTAGGATCACTAGGCCCACCGTCATGCCCGTGAATATATAGACGTCTTCCACGTCTTCTATATCCAACACCCCAAGACACACTACTTTCCACTTATTCCAGCTGTCCATGGTGTATCCCGCCAAGAATGTCCCATCTGGACAGGCCGGTTCCCTTGTCCCAGCACGCCGTGTAGAAAAAATCTTGTCAATAGCATTTACTGACCAGTTCAGAATCTCCATTCTTGATTTTATGTTCTGCTTGGTCGTGATATCTGCTGTGCTGTGATAGAGCTCAATGTCACACACACACATTTTATAGTGACTTTGTTTTGTTTCCATGTTTTGTTTCCATGCTAGGTGCTCCAGTGCTGAATTTCCCACATTGCCATTGTTTTGTACACATAGCCAGACATTGCCTTCGTGTACCTAGGTTTGATAATCCTTCAATAACAGTTTCTTTAACCCATGTTTGAAAACAGTTACATTTCTTGCTAACTTTAATTCATTGTTTAGGCTATTCCACATTTTCACACCAGCGACTGACAAACTATGGCTTCCCATCGTTGTCCTTATCTTTTTCTGTTGAAACTGCAGCAAGCTGCGCATGCTGTGAGGACCTTGACTAAGAGTGAACAATTTCTGAACATTTACTGGTAATGCCGCCTGTGTTGCTTTGTAAATTGTTTGTAGCATCTGAAAATGAAGTATCTCTCTCAGTTTTAGATATTTCGCCTTTATGAACAGTTCGTTCTTATGTGCCCTGGCTGGGACAGAATGAATGATGCGAAGCGCTTTTTTTTGCAATTTAAATATTGGTTCTGTAATGCCCTTGTAAGTGAAACCCCAATTTTCTACACAGTACCTCATTTGTGGGACTATTAGTGCCGAATATATGGTCTTAAGCGAGTTTAAATTGAATTCTTTAGGAGGGAAGAAACCTTGAGCAGGACCAGGCTCATAAGGGGGGACCCTCCTGCCGTAGGCCAGACTGGCGGAGTCAGGGACGTCAGCAGCACACAGCAGGCAGGTGGAAGCAGCAACGGGATGACCAGAGGTGGGGGGGGGGGCCGGGACCGCAGGCCAGAACGCAGATCCTGAGGCTCCGGCGTGCAAACATGCACAAAAGAGAAAAAAAGGGGGGCCGGCACAAGAAACTACAGGAGCGATGGACAAAAACGATAGCTACGAGACATTTAAAATAAAAATGGAAATGGAGAAGAGAGGAAGGGAAGAGGAGAGGAGAAGAAGGGTGAGAGGCACCGCCCAGCGGATCATGTCGGTGCCCCCCTGCAGCATAGGCCTATAGCAGCATATCTACCACGAAGCTATATTTGAGACTAACTATTATAGTTTTGTTCTATAGCTGCAACTTTGACTACTGACTCTAACACACTAGAGGTATCAGAGAACCTGCTGGTAAAAATACTACATGAGTATTCTGTTAAAATGTATATATCTGTATAATTTACCTTTTGCTTTGTGTGTTGTCTTTTCATTTCAGACGCCTCCCTTGTCCTTGGGCCCCAAATGTCTTAAATCTGCCACTGACTTGAGCAAGTCCAGCGGGAGAGACTCAGTGGAAAAGTGATACGGTATACAGCGGACCAATCACAACTCTTGGGGACTAATATTTTGAAGAGGGTGCACACCAGAGTGATGTGTGGAGTTGGTTCAATGGAGGTTTTACATTGCGAAGCCGTCGATTTGACGGAGAAACATAAATTAAACTTTAGTCTAAGTCCAGACGTCAACCTGATTGAATCCTAATTTATACTTCTCTCTTGAATTCACAGTGTTGTGACAAGGAGCCTCTTCCACTCAAACTTCCGTCCCCAGAGCGCTGCATCGCCTGGCATAGACTATCAATACTATCTACTTCTAATTTGCTGCCGCTATTTCTGCTTCATTGTTTTCAAGTCAGGTGGAACGATAGTTTGCTTCAATGTTGAGACAAAAAGTAGAATTACAAGCTATTTACTCATGGACATACTTAGGATTGCTCACTTTTTTACCGTTTAACGGCTTAAAAAAATGTTATTGTTTGTTTGATATAGTATTTTCCCGATAATAATAACACAAAATATGGGAAGATGGTTTTTCACAGACAAAAATAGGCATAAAGAGGTAAAATCAACTTTTGCATAAATGTAGAAAACTGAAACGTATTTAAGAAATTAAAGCAGTTTGAGTATAAACTCTTTGTTTCAGATAAAAACAGAAAAAAAAAAACAACCGCCAGTGTGTAGATCATAAAATCCTGATTAGATTATTCTCTATTAATCCCAAAACAGGGGAATTCCCTTTTCACAGCAGTGAAAAGATAAAAATAAGCAAAATATGCAATATACCCTTTACACAAAAGGATAAGCAATCAACTATATGTTTTTAATAATATACAATAAACCTTATGAGTGAAGTAAGAGATATGTATGCAAGTATGCACAATAAATAAATAAATATGTGTGCAAGATTTAAAAGCAGCAGGTAGGAAACGAGGGACAGGACTGGAAGTATTGGACAATCTGAGAAATATTTAACAGGAAAAATGACTAAATCATCCACTTGTGTGGGTGAAGACCCAGGAACTTGTAGCTCTCCACTACAGCGATGTCCAGATCTTCATCAAATCAATCACCGACTCGTCCGTCTTGCTGGTGTTCAGCTGACGCTGGTGGAGCCTCGGTGACCTCCTTGTACTCCGGCTCGTTCCCCTCGGATACTCAGCCAGCGATAGCGGCGTCAGAGCACTTCTGGACGTGGCATTTTGTGGAGTTGTGTGTGAGGTCTGAGGTGTTAAAGTTGAAAAGGTTGAAAACCCTGAAGGGGGGCCGGAGCCTCAGATACTGTGGTCTGTGGGTGAGGTAGTTTGATGCCCAGGCAGCCAGGCGTTGGTGTCCCCGCCCGCTCCTCCATCTTCACCCTCAGCATAATGGCTGGACGGCGTTGAAAGCACTGTGAAAAATCAAAGAACATGACCCTCACAGCACGGGCCTGAAGGGGTCGGGCTCCCTGTGGCACGCAGTCTTTGGCCCCGTTTACACGGAGCAAAAACGGTGGCGTTTTCATGCTTTTTGGCCGTTCATTTACACGAGAACGAAGCTCAAAGTCAACAAAAACGATCATTTCTGAAAACTCCGGCCAAAGTGGACATTTGCAAAAACTCTGTCTTCACGTTTGCTTGTAAACGGAGGGAAACGGACATTTAGGCTTCACAACGTCACAATATAGGACAGAAACGTCACCTGCGTCATGTGTGCGACCTGGGTTTACAATTTGTTTGGCCACTGTAGTTACTCGTGTCATTTGTTGATGTTTTTTTTCCAGGATTCCGATTGGCTAGCATGACTTTATGCTTCTCGTTACACTGCCGCCTGTAGGCTTGGCTGCTCATAGCACCCCTTAGCAGCGTATTTATCTAGGTTCGTATAAATGATGGTATTTTTCAACACGTACAGTAGAGGGGGAAATATCAGTTTTGTAAATACTATGTGTAAACGGGGCCTTTGGTACCGGGTGAGGGGAGGGGGGAGTGGGCCAGTGCGGATCAGAGGGGTATTCCAGGAAGCGGGTTTGGTGAAATGTCTGAGTTTGTTAAGCCTGAGATGAGGGAAATCCGGAGTTTTCAGTTCCAGAAAGCGAGTTAACTCAAACTCTGAGTCAGTTACTATGGCAACTGAGCCTCTGAACCTAACCTTGCTAGCAGGTTTACTCCAATAAAGCCTGAGTTTCTCTCCGTCTCCTCCCTCAGTGGCGTCAATTCAGCCAATGGGCGTTTACAATACGCATCCGTTTTCTGCACCACGGACAGCAAGCGGCAGAGTTAGAGAGCAAAAAAGATTTTATTCACTATGTCAGTGCAACAATATCACAGGGACATCCCAGTTTAACTTCAAACAGTTAAAGTCCAAATGCAAAAAGGAGAGGGAGGGAGCAGAAGACAGAAAGAGAGAGAGAGTAAAAAAAAAAGTCAAATATTTCTCTTAAACAGATTTATAAGAGGGTAGGGTGATTTGATATCTTACCTTAAGATGAACTTGCATAATTAATCCATCATTGGCTAACAGCCTTGTTAATATCTTCTGCTGCTGGTGCAACATTGGACTCATCACTTGCCTTTTTTTTTTTTTTTTTTTTTTTTTTTTTTTAAATTGCGGGGTTGTCTGCTTCCTTTTCATTTTTGTAAGTTAGTAACACTGCAGAGCGCGCTAAAAACGAGATTGATAGAGACCACCGTCGTCAGGGACGCTGGGACATCACATTTCAGGATATGAGGGGGGTACAAGTGTTGGGAAAGATAACTAGTGAAATCCATCATGTTGTTCTGATATGCATTTGTAGTTATTTTATATGTATTAAGTAATAGAATAAATCAATACAAATAGAAACAGAGTAATTCCATAAATGTATAAAAAAAATAAAAAAACATTTACATTTTCCCCTGAAGCCGAGGTGTGGCGGCTGCCCCTGATCTAAATGACAAAATGTCATTCAATACCATTCCACCACTGTTTATTTGTAATACTATAAGACAGTGTGCTTAAATGTTAAATGAATACTGCATTCAAACTTACACATCGACTGCAGCAACTTTCTCCCACGCCAATTCTCTCCTCGTGTTTCGTGTTTTTTTCCCAAAATATGCTCTCATACTTGCCATACGCACGTAACACTTCTAACTCCAGTGGCGTGAAGTATGTGGATCTTCAGATGCAAACAAATGTTTCCTCAAAAGGGATTTTGTAAATTGAAATGTTAAATAAAGTTTAAAAAAGAAAAAGTATGTTGCTCTTTTGTTGTTGCCGGTTGCCATGGTGAATCGTTGTATCAGGGCTCTATTGACGATGGCTTTTTATATCCCTCACGCACGCGCTTAGCTCGAGCTTAACAAACTTAGAGTTGATTGATGTTATGCCCCCAGTCTAGGGGTGACTAGGACACAACATGAAAAGGCCCCATCTTCCCCAAGTCCCAAGTAGCCACAAACAAGATTTGGTTTCACTTTAAAAAGGAAGTGATTTATTAACAAAAGTAGATCAACTTGAAAAGTAAACTGAGACTGAGCTACTAGGCTTCAGGGTGGACAAAGGCCAAAACAACAAACAAAAGGGTCCTGTCTTAGGACTAGGTAACTGACCTGTCAAACAAAAGAAAACAAATGACACAAGGCTTACCTCCCTAACTAAAATAAACAGGAGAAAACGAAGTTAACAAAATTGGCAGCCCACCCTTACTTTACTCAAAAGTCAATATCTTCCAAAACCTATACAAAATTCTAAGTACAAGGTGTGGCCAGTTGGGAGAGGAGGAGGATGAGTCTGCAACCTGCTTGCAGCCCACATGGTGGCTGCCATCTTGGCTCCTTTTATATCAGGTGGTTGTCGTTTCAGCCAATCACCATCCAGGGCATGGAACCTTCCCACCAATGACCGCACGGCTGTGGAACACACCTATCTGCATAGTAGATTAATACAAGAAAATCAAAGGGCACACACACACCCACACAAGACAGACTACAAAAATATGACCACAGTCATAACACCCCCACACCCAAGAATTAAACACTCCCCTAAATGTTTAATTCCTGTGGATCTGAGGAACACCTAGACAAAGCGTCCGCTATTACATTTTCTGTGCCCTTTTTGTGGTGAATCTCCAGATTGAAATCCTGGAGGAGAAGAGACCAGCGCATAAGCCGCTGGTTAGAATTACGCATGTGCGCGAGGAATACTAACGGGTTGTGATCAGTGTACACTTGTACAGGCTGTGAACTAGACCCGATATAAACCTCAAAATACTGGAGAGCAAGCAGGAGGGCAAGAGCTTCCTACTCAATCGTGCTATAATTAAGCTGGTGCTTATTGAACTTTCTTGAGAAGTAGCAAACAGAGTGATCAATAGCCTGATCATCCTCTTGCAAGAGAACTGCACCGGCGCTGCATGCGCTGGCGTCAACCTCCAGTTTAAAGGGTCGTGTAAAGCAGGGCGCAGCGAGGACTGGGGCACTACACAGTAACGCCTTGGCAGACTCGAAGGCAGCCTGGCAAGCGGGGGACCAAACTAATGTTTTCGAGGGACTTACTAGGCTTGTGAGAGGAGCCACCACTTCAGAGAAGTTTCGACAGAAACCACGATAATATCCACACATTCCAAGAAAACGGCGCAGTGCTTTCTTGGACTGTGGGACCGGGAAATCAATAACCGCCTGCACTTTTACAGCCAACGGACGCACCTGTCCCTGACCAACCTGTTTTCCTAAGTAGGTAATAGTGGCTTTGCCAAACTCACATTTTGAAAGGTTGAGTGTGAGAGAGGCCTCACGAAGACGGCTGAAAATGACGGACAGGGTGTGGAGATGGTCGGACCAGGTGGAGGAATAGGCGACTACATCGTCTAAATAAGCCTCACAATTTTCAACACCAGATAAGACGACATGCATTAACCGTTGGAACGTAGCGGGAGCATTACGCAGCCCGAATGGCATAACGGTGCACTGGAGGAAGGTATCAGGAGTGACAAAAGCTGATATTTCGGAGGCCCGTGGTGTTAAAGGAACCTGCCAATAACCTTTTAACAGATCCAGTTTTGTCACATATTTGGCGGAGCCTACACGATCTATGCAGTCCTCCATTCTGGGGAGAGGAAAAGAGTCGGGTTTAGTGACTGAGTTTACCTTTCTGTAATAGTTACAAAAACGAGTCGTGTTATCGGGTTTCGGAACCAGAACGCAGGGGGAACTCCACGCACTCGTACTGGGAACAGCAAGACCATGTTCAATCAAATAGCTCACCTCCGTCTGCATCATGGCTCGCTTAGTTGGATTCACCCTGTATGCATGTTGCTTAATGGCTTTGTGGCCCTCCACGTCAATGTCATGATACAAGACAGAGGTTTGGCTAGGATGGTCAGAAAAAAGCAATAGATTCTCCTCAATCAGAGCTACAATATCTGCACGGGCCAAATCAGACAAATGGGACAAAAAAACCTCCAAGTTACTCAGTATCTCTGAATTTCTCAAACGAGCGGCCGGCATCAAACCACTTTTCTCTGCCAAACCATCCTCAGCAAGATGGTACTGAGGAGGAGCAGCAGAAACAGACAATACGGGCGCAGAAGGAGGCTGCGGGGGATCACTCCCTCTGGATAAGTAACGTTTCAGCATGTTAATATGGCATACTCTGGACTTCCGTTTCCGATCTGGAGTGTGAACAACATAGTCGGTGTCACTAATCTTTCTCTCCACCGTGTATGGACCTGAAAACCGAGACTATAAGTTGGATCCTGGTAGTGGCAGCAGCACCAAAACCTTTTCACCGGGTTGGAATACACGGAAGACAGACTTTTTGTCATAACGACGCTTCATTTTAGTTTGGCTCTGTGCCAAACTGTCACGGGCTAACTGACACACATGGTTGAGACGCTCACGAAAAGAACTGACATAATCCAGCACATTATGCTCAGTTTTTGGCGACTCTGACAACCATTTCTCTTTGAGGAGCCGAAGGGGACCACGCACGGTATGGCCGAAGACCAAATCACAGGGACTGAAACCTAAAGACTCTTGAGGAGTTTCACGCACAGCAAATAACAGAAGAGGGAGGCCCTCATCCCACTCTCTGTTAGACTCAAGGCAGTATTTGCGCATCATGGATTTTAAGGTTTGGTGGAACCTCTCAAGCGCACCTTGGGACTCTGGATGGTAAGGACTGGATTTCACATGTTTAACTTTTAGCTCTTTCATTACCTGTGCAAAAAGTTTGGACATGAAGTTTGTACCTTGGTCACTCTGGATAGTTTTGGGGCAAACCAAAAGTTGAAAAGAATTTAGTTAGAGCTTTTACAACTGGTTTTGCTCTGAGAGAGCGCAGTGGGATGGCCTCAGGGTACCGCGTCGCAGCGCATATCACAGTCAGAATATACTGATGTCCGGATCTAGTTTTTGGTAACGGGCCCACACAATCAACCAACACTCGTTCAAACGGCTCCCCAAGCACCGGGATCGGATGTAGGGGTGCAGGAGGAACAGTTTGGTTGGGCTTTCCCACAACTTGACAAATGTGACAGGTCCGGCAATATTTCGCTACGTCGGTTTTTAACCCTGGCCAAAAGAAGTTGCGCAACACACGATGGTATGTCTTTTTGACACCGAGGTGGCCAGCTAAGCTGGAGTCATGTGCTAGACTCAAAATTTGCGCTCGATAGTCTGTTGGCACCACCACCTGATTAACAACGCGCATCTCACTGGAGTCGGGACTCCACCGTCTCATTAAGACACAGTTGTCCAAAAAAAACCCACAAGGCTGGCTGTCGTCCTCGGCAGCTACAACAGAGGACAGACACAAAGTTAGAGACGGATCATTTCTCTGAGCCTTCATCAACATTTCTCGGTTCACATTTAAACTCAAGTCTGAATCAGTAGGAAACACATCAAGCTCAACAACACCTTTTGGTACCTTTTCACATTCAGTAGTGGGGGACACTGAAAAGGAGGGCTCACCCTCATCTAATGTAGCCATAAAGGAGCTAGACAAATCCACCACATCACCCAATTTACGAGCCTGTGCGCGAGTAACTGCGCATACAGGAAACACATTTGGCACCGACAAAGCAGAAGAAACAGAGGTGGGGCAGCAAGCAGGTGCAACCGAAATGGGATCATTGACGACCTCTGGCAGAGGAAACACATTTCCTCCGGCCAGATCGTTACCCAAAATAAACGAAATGCCACTAATCGGAAACCGTGGGAGCACGGCAACTTTCACACGTCCCGACACAAGCGGTGAATGCAAATGGATCATGTGAAGTGGGGCGTTCAGTTCACTCATTTTAATTCCCCACACTAACAAATCCGAAGAACACGAAGTTTCGTTTGAGAGGGGCAGAACACTAGCCAGCATGAATGAATGATAGGCGGCTGTATCTCTGAGGATAGTTACCGGTACTTTATCTGCTTCCTCACCGGTTACTGACACAAATCCACGAGAAACAAACGGTTTGAAACGAGGGTCAACCTCTGCATTTAACTCTGCTTCAGATGAAGACTTAGTGTGTTTTTCAGGTGGGGACGCGGTGTTTATAAAACCCACACCTGCAGGAGGTTTAACATTTTTGTGTTGTCCTTTTTTCCTGAGGACCGGACAGACAGCAATCAAGTGGCCTGGCTCATGGCAATAAAAACACTCGCGGCTCTCACCCGCAGCTAGTGAGGTGCTTTTACGCATCAGCTTTGGCGATCGGTTTCTTCGCTCAGACATCGTGTGTGAGACACGAGGTGCTGGCATCGAAAAAACACTTTTCTGAGTCAAAATGAACTCATCAGCGAGCACGGCTGCTTTTGCTACAGATGCCTCTTTTTGTTCGTTCAGATAAACCACAATTCGCTCCGGCAAACACTTTAAATTCCTCGAGTAGAATGAGCTCTCTCATTTCCGCCATGTTTCTGACATTACATGCTTGGCACCATTTATCAAACAAAACACTCTTGTCACGCACAAACTCAACATACGTCTGGTTGGGAGTTTTCTCACTGTTTCTAAATTTTTGCCGATAGGCTTCGGGAACCAGCTCGTAGGCCTGCAACACAGTCTTTTTCAGGATTTTATAATCCAGACTATCCTCGATAGATAGACTGGCACAGACTTCCTGAGCTTTCCCCACTAGTTTACACTGGAGGAGAAGGGACCAGAATTCTTTGGGCCAACTAAGGGCAGCAGCTATCCGCTCGAAAGCGCTAAAATACGAGTCCACCTCGGACTCACGAAACGGCGGGACTAAAGCGATGTGCTTACTGATGTCAAAACCCGGAGCAGAAACAGCGCTGCGGCCAACAGTAGACACTGGGGTGGAGGCTTCAGAGGCTCCTTTTTCCAGCTCGAGAGCCCTGATGCGTAGGTGCATGGCTTGCACCTCTAGCTGTTTGTTTCGGGTCTCTACCTCCTTTATTTGGAGTGCTATGCGGAGATCCTCGGTAGTCATGTTACTCACCAGAGGATCTATGACCGGCCCAAGCTCCGCACCAGCAGTGAGCGTGGCAGCGGCCCCCGCCACTTTCACCTCAGCGCCCGGTACGTCACCAGCCACGTCACCTGCAGCAAAAGCAGCATCATCCGCATCAACAGCGGGGTCAGGTAGGACGCCCTGCTCCACCAACTGTGCACACAGCAACCGTCTGAGCTCCGCTTTATTGGCACTGTAAGACACCCGCACATTATAAACATTTGCCAAACTCAACAGGTCCGCCTTTTTGCACTTCTCAATTTTATCCAAAGACGGACTAGCCACAAAATCATCCAGTGAAAACTCCATAATTTCCCCCCACACACCAAAAGAGAACTACCAACCAGAGGTACTCACCAAACAAAGCGAGACAAGAAAACGGACGAGCCCCCAATTCATGTTATGCCCCCAGTCTAGGGGTGACTAGGACACAACATGAAAAGGCCCCATCTTCCCCAAGTCCCAAGTAGCCACAAACAAGATTTGGTTTCACTTTAAAAAGGAAGTGATTTATTAACAAAAGTAGATCAACTTGAAAAGTAAACTGAGACTGAGCTACTAGGCTTCAGGGTGGACAAAGGCCAAAACAACAAACAAAAGGGTCCTGTCTTAGGAGTAGGTAACTGACCTGTCAAACAAAAGAAAACAAATGACACAAGGCTTACCTCCCTAACTAAAATAAACAGGAGAAAAGAAGTTAACAAAATTGGCAGCCCACCCTTACTTTACTCAAAAGTCAATATCTTCCAAAACCTATACAAAATTCTAAGTACAAGGTGTGGCCGGTTGGGAGAGGAGGAGGATGAGTCTGCAACCTGCTTGCAGCCCACATGGTGGCGGCCATCTTGGCTCCTTTTATATCAGGTGGTTGTCGTTTCAGCCAATCACCATCCAGGGCATGGAACCTTCCCACCAATGACCGCACGGCTGTGGAACACACCTATCTGCATAGTAGATTAATACAAGAAAATCAAAGGGCACACACACACCCACACAAGACAGACTACAAAAATATGACCACAGTCATAACATTGAACTAACTCATATCCGCTGTTCTGGAACCGAAAACTCCGACTTTCCTATCTCAGGTTAAGTCAACTCGGAGTTCAGGTTTAAACTCGGAATTTGTTGAACCTGCTTCCTGGAATACCCCTCTGGTGTAGAAGATGGTTGGATGCTTATGGAGCACAAAAACAGTTCAGCAGACCAGCCCACTGGGGTCGAAGGAATCAATGATAATCAACTAGAAATATCTCTTTACGTCTCAGAGAAGAAACTGTCACGGGTGTGGTGGATTTGGACCCAGATGCAGGAAACCACGGAGGCAGGATTTCCAAAAAAAATGTGATTTATCAATAAAAACAAACCAAAAGCGCTGCAGAGCAGGATTACAAAAACCAGAACATGAAAATTGAGGAAGGAAACAGTACGGACCAGCAGGGAGGAAGGGAAAGACAAGACAAGATATACACAGAAGGTCTAGCGAGACACAGGTGCAAACAATCAGGGTAGATGGGAACCAGGGAAGTCAAATCGTACCTGAAACGACAAAGACACGGGTTTCAAAATAAAACAGGAACTAAATACCAAAACTGTGACATCATCTAAAATGAGTGACAGAAACGATGTGGAAAACCGTGTTGATCAGGAAGAACGGCTTTGAAGTTCCTCTCGTGTTACTGCAAAACAAACTTAACATACAGTCGTGGATAAAAGGGCACTCTTTGAATATTAAGGTTTACACGATTAAAAAATAATCTGGTCTTAACCGGCACTTAAACTCATTTATTTAACAAAAAACTGAGCCGAAATGTGGACGCAGTGCGTGAAAAGCTAAGAAAGACAGACATTCTCATTCTCAGAGAAGCAATCTTTTTCTGCTCGTCAATCAAGGCAGAGTCACAGAGGCCATTTCCAGAGAAAATGCAGTCAATCATCCCGCAGCGAGAGATTATTCATGAGTGGAAAACATTCAGCGCTGTTTTCAGTCTTCACAAGTTCACAACAAGGTTAGAGAGGCTCCACGAAGGCCGGAAGCTCAATCCCAGACTCTCCAGACCTCAGTTAGTGTGAAAAGTGGCTTGTTTCGTAAGTCTGAGCTCCTTCTCTCTAAGAAAACATAGCTGAGTGCAAAAAACTGCAACGATGTCTGGAACAAAGTCCTTCTGGGCATAATGCATGGTGACATGTTTGGAAAACCTCAAATGTGAAGCCTTCTCTCTGCCAGCGAGTGCTTGGGCAATATTAGGTCATGTAAGAAAACAATGATCTGTTGTAAAGCCCTCAGCAGTATTTAATAACAAGAGAACCACTTTCTTCCGTCTGTATCATTACGAGATGAGAATATTGATTGACAACCACAGATAACAACCTCTTTGAATCATTCTAGTCTCTGTAAACTCTTTTCATTTTATTCTCTTGCGTCAGACTGAAAACATCATCTAGGGAGACCGACATTTCATTTCACAGTTTTGCTTGAAAAGCCCCATCAGTGTGAAAGTGCAGCCGAGGAGCAGATGAGCTCCCCCGGGGCCCCGAACGACGCTTCGTTCCCCCGCCGTTTTTGGAGAAGTCATTCTATCCGCATAATGAAGCAGGAAGGAGTGTGAGGGTAAAAAAAAAAAACACACTTTCACTGCAGGACATGTCACTTTGCTCGAAAGTTACATTTTGCAGCCATGTGGGAAAGTTTAATGAGGAAATCCAGAACACATGTGAGCTGAAGCTGATCAACGTGGAGCTCCTTTTAGAGAGCAAAAGCAGATCCAGATAAAACTTCTGACAACCAACGACATGTACGTGTCATTACTGTGTTGTTATCATCCTTATTTGTTTAAAACAAAACAAAAAAACCAACATGTGTGAGCAATACTAAGTACCCCCTTATTGCTTAACCCTTGTGCTGTCTTTGGGTCAAGGGAGGGTGAAGGGAGAAAAGAAGGAATGAAGGAAGGAAGTAGGAAAGGGAGTAAGGAAGGGAGAAAAGATGGAAGTAAGGAAGAAAGGAGAAAAGAAAAGAAGGAAGGAAGGAAAGAAGGGAGAAAAGATGGAAGGAAGGGAGAAAGGAGGAAGGAAGTAGGAAAGGGAGTAAGGAAGGGAGAAAAGATGGAAGGAAGGGAGAAAGGAGAAAAGAAAAGAAGGAAGGAAGTAGGAAAGGGAGTAAGGAAGGGAGAAAAGAAGGAATGAAGGAAGGAAGTAGGAAAGGGAGTAAGGAAGGGAGAAAAGATGGAAGGAAGGGAGAAAGGAGAAAAGAAAAGAAGGAAGGAAGTAGGAAAGGGAGTAAGGAAGGGAGAAAAGATGGAAGGGAGGAAAGAAGGGAGGAATGGAAGGAATGGAGAAAGGAGAAAAGAAGGAAAGAAGGAAAGAAGTAGGAAAGGGAGTAAGGAAGGGAGAAAAGATGGAAGGAAGGAAAGAAGGGAGAAAAGATGGAAGGAAGGGAGAAAGGAGGAAGGAAGTAGGAAAGGGAGTAAGGAAGGGAGAAAAGATGGAAAGAAGGGAGAAAAGGAAAGAAAGGAGGGATTGAAGAAGGAAGGAATGGAGAAAATAAGGAAAGAAGGAAGGAAAAGCAAAGAAGGTAATAAAGGAACGAATGACGAAAGGGAGGTAGGAAGAAAAAGGAGTAAAGGAGAGTAAAAAAGGAGGAAAAGAGGAAAGAAAGAAAGAAGGAGAGAGCAGGAGGAAAGAAGGAAGGAAGAATTGGGTCATTTTGACCCGAAGACAGTACAAGGGTTAAGATTGAAGAGGTTGGGTTGCATCAGGTTCTGTTGATCATCAGCCCTTGTTGAGCTGGTCATCAGTACGTGTGTAAACCTCTATCTGTGCATCGTTTGCTGGAGTTTGCTGGTCTGTTTGTGCACAAGATGCCAAGAGGGAAGGACATCAGCAACTTTCTTCTAGGTCAGGGGTCGGCAACCCGCGGCTCTAGAGCCGCATGCGGCTCTTTAGCGCCGTCCTAGTGGCTCCTGGAGCTTTTTCAAAAAGGTTTGACCTTCGTTTTCCTTTTTTTCTTCTTTTCTTTCTTCTTTTTTTCCTTTTTTTTCTTTTTTTCTCTTTTATTCTTCTCTTTTTTCTTTTTTTTTCATCTTTTTTTCTCCCTTTTTTCTCTTTTTTTCTTCCTTTTTCCTTTCCTTTTTAATCTCGACATTTCAACTTTTTTCTCGAAATTTTGACTTTTTTCTCGACATTTCGACTTTTTTCTCAACATTTCGTCTTTTTTTTTTTTACAAAATTTTGACTATTTCCTCGACATTTCGACTTTTTTCTCAACATTTCGACTTTTTTCTCGAAATTTTGACTTTTTTCTCGACATTTCGACTTTTTTCTCGAAGTTTTGACTTTTTTCTCAACATTTCGACTTTTTTCTCGAAATTTTGACTTTTTTCTCAACATTTCGACTTTTTTCTCGGCGTGCATAATGAATAAAAAAATCTTCCCCCAGTTATCGCTAATATAGAAACATCATGTGCTGCCTTCATTCTAAGGCTTATACAAGACTTTTCATTTTTTGCGGCTCCAGACATATTTGTTTTTTGTGTTTTTGGTCCAATATGGCTCTTTCAACATTTTGGGTATCCGACCCCTGTTCTAGGTTAATCTGCAGTGTTTTGTCTGAGTGAACTGGATCAGCTTCAGGAACAACTCAAAAGGAAGTCCAGTCGCCTTGTTTTCAAGGGTTTGGGGGTAACCGTGACCTGATAACTGAGTCTACACACCCTGGCACGACCCGCCATGCCATGGAACCTGAAACAAACAAGTCGCCATAACAAAGCAGACAGTCGTGTGGATTTGACCAGTTTGGCTGTCTCCCTGTGAAACGTAGGTCCTAACACGACACTGACATACTCGCCGTGTCTCGTGCCTGTATGTGAGAGCCGCTTTCTGCATAGACATAAGCAGTACTTGAGTTGAGGGGGGATGAGGGGGGATGGCATCCCCCCTGAAATAAAAACTGTCAAAATCATCCCCCCTTTCGATCCCTTATGTCATTTCATCAATGAATGTGGTTTTACTGCTATTTCAACATTTAGAGTCATCACCAGAAAAATAACACCAGAAAAATAACTTATTTGACAATTTTCACCTGTTTCAAGTAAATTTTCACTTGAAATAAGTAGGAAAATCTGCCAATGGGACAAGATTTATCTTCTCATTACAAGGAATAAAATCTTGTTCCACTGGCAGATTTTTCTACTTATTTTAAGTGAAAATCTAATTGAAACAGGAGAAAATTGTTGTTTTTTTCCAGTGATGAGTCTTGTTTTAAGTGTAATGAGATTTTTTTTTAACTAAAATGAAACATTTTAACTAGAAATAAGACAAATATTCTTGTTAAGATTTTGAGTTTTTGCAGTGATCCATTTTACTTATCCTGTGAAGGACAGAGTCATATTGATAAGTTCAGAAAACTGTTTTTATTTTGGTGTTTTGATGTATTTGATGTAAGCCCACTGGATATTTAAAGCTTACAGAAGGCTGTATTTAACTGCTGTCATTCCTGCAGTATTTCTGCAGGTGTTTTGGTCAGTGCTATTATTTGTAATATATTATATTATTTGTAATCAGCACAAATTATCTGTCCCCATATGATAAAATCCACCATCCCATACAACTCGAGTACTGGACATAAGTCCTGTCACCTCTTTTTTTCCACCTTACAGGGTTGACAAAAAGGAGTAAAAACAGAGAGACCACTTGTGTAAGTCAGAGCCATCACCCAAAAGAGGAAATCTTTGTCTCCACCAGGCATTATTATTCATATTCACTGTAAATAATTGAAACATTTTCAATTGGAAGAAAACTTCTCATTTTTCGAGAAGATGAAATCAGGAGATTTTAGTTTAACCTAAAAAGTTGAATGAACGCAGCTCGAACTTCATCCTTTCACATCAAGGAAATGATGACGTCACCATGTTGTGACAATTGATCACAATTATTCAGAATGACATCATAATAGTAAGAAAACAATGATAACGTTTACACAGTGACATAAATATTTGTAACTGTCCCTGTTCGCCGGCAGGAGCCGCTCTTTCCTCCAGGGACGAGCTGCGCGCCCCCGACACTTACCTGGAGGATCCGCTGCGCGCCCCCGACAGCTCTTTCTCTCGTCCGCGCGCCTCTCGTGCGCATGCACGCTTACACGCACCGCGACACTCCTATAAAACATGAAGAAAGCTGGTGGCATCTTTACACTAGTGAATCCCCAAAAACATGAATGAACTGAGAATGTTGAAAGAAAGAAGTTACTCCTCCAGAATGAGAGACTGATAAAGTCGTAATGTAGGTCTCTAAAGTTGGATCTGTGCAGGTACTAAGTGTTGCTCACCTGGTTTTATGTTTACTTTTTGGATTCGTTGCTGTTAAATAAATAATGGTATGAATAATTTGGTTAAGTTATGGAATTCATTAAATTATGATTTAAAGGGCTGTATAAACATATTTCAGTTTAAAAAGAAATTTAAAGAGAAAAAAATAGCATTGTATGGATGAAATAGTTAGAATATATAATATATGCGTATGGAGACAGACAATCTATCTTTGATTTTTTTGGTTTTCTTTCCTTGTGATATTAACTAAGTAATTGTGCAGCCTATCTGTAATTATTGTTCAATTTAGTTTTGAGGGAGGGGCAGGTATAATAAGATTTTCTTCTTCCTGCTCCTTTCTGGTTATGGAATATGGTTTTGATTGTGTTGTCATTTTACTTGTTTGTTTTTTTTGTTTGCATATTTCCATGATCGGAATAAATAAAAATGAAATGAAATGAAAATGAAATAATTGTGTGAAGTTGTTGTGCCAAGACCAACCAGGGCACCAAACAAACAGAACATACTGTATGCGTATAATTGGGAGAATTGCTTCTCCATAGTGACATAGGTAAAGTTTTTTTTTTATAGGAATAAAACCATAAAGAAAAGACTGTACACATCTCTGGAGCTGGTTGTTTTGGAGATGAACGCGCCTTTACGCGCAGACTCCAGCGCAGCCGCATCACGGGGGCGTTTCCTCATCCGGACCGAACTCGAAGTGGGGTAAAACAATATTTGAAACTTTCTGGGTGGGGCTTAGTGAGAGGAAAGAGAAGGACGGGGGTGAGAAAAAGGAGTTGGTAGTGTGTGTGGAGCAGCAGAGGCTGGGTGGGTCCACAGAGAAGCGTTTCCACACAAACTCCCGTGCACGCCGCGCGTTAAAGGGCTTCCAGGTAACAATTACACACTTTCTTCACCTTATACAGTTATTCCACGGGCAGGTCAGTGTGTGCAAGTCTGATATGTTTTATTAGTGTATTAAGACTGCTTAAAAGTTAACTGAAGAAAATGAACTGAGCGCAAACGAAAACAAACCTAAAAAAGTTTTGAACGAACGCGCCTTCAGTTGGATGAAAAAAGTTTTGCTCTTTTTTTCTCTTAGTTTTCTTTTTCTTTTTTTCATTTCCAAGTAATTGACTAGAGTATTTGGCCAGTGTGTGTGTGTGTGTGTGTGTGTGTGTGTGTGTGTGTGTGTGTGTGTGTGTGTGTGTGTGTGTGTGTGTGTGTGTGTGTGTGTGTGTGTGTGCGGTCCCAACAAACGCGCCTTTCAGCGCGCCTTTCCCGACGACGGCGTAAAAATCGATGAAAACCCACCAGATAAATAACCAGAATCGCATTTACTGGCGTTTCAACGACTTGGGATCCCGTCCGAGTCGCCCCACATGTATGAAAACACGTTTATAGCAATGTTTTGAAGCGGAACCACCGGTTTTGTGGACCGTGAAGCGTCTGGATCCAGATGTGCGTTATAGTCGGAGATCTGGCTCCGCAGGGACCAGTTTGGACTTGAATGCAACGGTTTCCCTCCTCTCCCTGTCCGCCTCCTCTCCTCTTTTCTGCAACCATTATATTTGGAAACTATAAACTGATATCCCCTCGTGTGAAATGCTGTGTGTTACATAATTCTGTGCGTGGAGAAATACAGTAGATGCCTCCGCGGATCCTTAATTCCTGTGGTTATCAGTTCTCACAGGGCCACAATGTTGGTGCTGGCAGGGATCGTCGTTCTGCACATTACTACCATCATCCTGCTTCTGGTGGCCACCATCGACAATGTAAGAGCACATTTCTTTATTTTCTGTCCTTATTTAAGCAACAAGTGTGGACTTAAGTGTGAACAAAGGGTTTTTTTTTTATCAGCTACAAGTGCCAATCAAGAGCTCCCACGGAGCTGCAGTTGCAACACAAACATGTCAGGCAGCTCTGCCAGGCATGTGTGCAAAACCACAAGGAAATAACCAGGAGTTAAATGTCAAAATATGCGTTTGCCACCCACAATGCAGCAGTTCTCAAACCTCCACAAGAAATGGTCCAGCAATGCCTAGAGGAACACCAACCCGGTCTGCCCACACCGGCACATGTTAACCCTCCTGTTGTGTTCCGGGTCAAATTGACCCGTTTTAAAGTTTGAAGATCTGGGAAAAATAGTTAAAAGTATTTTTTCAGTATGAAACTTCTTCTGCTTGCCTTAATTAGTGTAATCAACATATAATATGAAAATAGTTCATCTCACATATTTGCAACCCCCCCCTGCATGTTTATAAAACATAGATACTGTTCGGGTCAGTTTGACCCGGCAGTCAATCTGGAGGTAAAAGGGTGTCAGAAATGTCAGACTATTTCTTTCTTTGCAACTGTGAGACATGTTTCACCCCAATCTCTCTCTCACTCACACACACACACACACACACACACACACACACACACACACACACACACACACACACACACACACACACACACACACACACACACACACACACACACACACACACACACACGTGCAGGTGCTGGATGTTCTCGCGGGAAAACTCCACCCACACTCACTGGACACAGGGGAGGGGCAAAACATATAAAAGATTCTCTGCATGGGAATCCTACCAACATTACACTCTGTCAGGTAGACGTTTACAAAATGAGCAGCAGAAGCAAAAGGTTGACAGTCCAGGAGGCTCTGGAAGTCATCATTGATCATGACAGTGAAATAGAGGAGGATGTGTCTGAAGATGAAGACTGTCTTGAGCTGAATTCTGATTCTAATGATTCTGATTTTGAACCAGATGAGGGAATTGCTGTTCCTATTCCTCCAAGCATGACATTCATGTCAAAAAATGGTGAAATACAGTGGTCGTCATCCCCAAATGTGCGTCAGGCACAACTGTATGCAGAAAACATAATAAAGACAGTGCCAGGGCCCACTAGGATGGCAGTGACTCGTGTGACTGACATCAAGTCAGCCTTTGAGCTGGTCATGCCAGATTCAATAAAGAAAATAATTCTGGAAATGACCAATCTAGAAGGGAGGCGTGTGTTGGGGGAGAAGTGGAAGGAGCTGGACAAAACACATTTCGACGCGTATTTGGGGGTCCTCATCCTGGCTGGGGTCTATAAGTCAAAGGATGAATCGACAGCCAGTCTTTGGGATGCTGAGACAGGCAGGGCTATATTTCGAGCGACAATGTCTCTGGAGACTTTTCACATTTTCCAGTAATCCGATTTGATAATCGAGAGACAAGGGCTGGTAGACGGGAGAGAGACAAGCTGGCAGCTATTAGGACAGTGTGGGACAAGTGGGTAGAGCAACTTCCACTGCTCTATAACCCAGGCCCTAATATCACAGTGGATGAAAGGCTGGTGGCATTCAGAGGTCGCTGCCCATTTAGGCAATACATGCCTTCCAAACCAGCTAAATATGGCATCAAAATCTGGGCAGCATGTGATGCAAACTATTGTGTTTTATATGTTGGTCTTTCAAAAGTAATAAAGTGGTGAAACATTAAAAAAAAAGTTTAAACATGTATTTTTTATGAAAAACGAGTGAATCATATCATAATTGAACCATTACCTGTCAGAGGTAAGGAACACCATTGCACTAAATATTGATAGAATAGTTAGTAATGGAGTTAGTAATGACATATTAACAATGTTTGTTTGGATTTTTTTGGTTTCTGACATCTTTTGGGTATTTAAACATGCACCGGGTCAAATTGACCCGGGAACAGCATTGCTGTACCTGAGAAACGAACATAACAGGAGGGTTAATGTAGTTTATGCAGGGCCGGTCCTAGAAAATGATGAGTAGGGATTAGGAATGGGTGATATTTTACTGTTCACGATAAACCGTCAAAAAAATTCCTCACAGTAAGAATTTTTCATCTCACGGTAAAAACGATAAATTCCTGTTGATGACGTTTTTGTGTAAAGCTGATTTATGGTTCTGTGTTAAATCCACACACAACGTACGTGAAGGAAGGAAGGAAGGAAGGAAGGAAGGAAGGAAGGAAGGAAGGAAGGAAGGAAGGAAGGAAGGAAGGAAGGAAGGAAGGAAGGAAAGGGGAGAAGGAAGGGAGAAAACAAGGAAAGGAGGAAGGAATTCCTTAAGGGAGAAAAGAGGAAGGGAAGAAGGAAGGAGAGAGCAGGAGGAAGGAAGGAATGAGCCTGAAAGAAAGAAAGAAAGAAAGAAAGAAAGAAAGAAAGAAAGAAAGAAAGAAAGAAAAAAAGAAAGAAAGAAAGAAAGAAAGAAAGAAAGAAAGAAAGAAAGAAAGAAAGAAAGAAAGAAAGAAGGATAAATTCCCGTTGATGACGTTTTTGTGTAACAAACATGGCGGATCTGAGAGCGAGATAGATTTATAGTTACAAAGGTGGAGTTAAATTGGTATTTTTTAATCGTCATTTTTATCGTTATCGGGATAAATGCCAGAAATTATCGTGATACATTTTTTAGTCCATACCGCCCATCTCTAGTAGGGCTGCATCTCAGATCAGAGGGGGTGCTGATGCCTGGCACGTTATTCAACACTAAATTATGCATTATCCCATAATTTCAAGCGGAATGATACTAGCAAAACAAGAATATTTAAAGTGTATTTCAAATGCTTTAGAAACAAAGAACAGAACAAAGAAAATGCTACATTTAGTCTGGGCTACCTCACCCATCAGACAATCTAGCAACAGATGTTTCTTACCCTGAAAATAATAAAACATAGAAATTCAAACTAATTTTATCTATACAGCTGAAAACCATCACTTAACATGACAGTCATTTCAAGTGGAATGATAACAGTCAAACAATAATATTTAAAGTGTCTTTCAGTGCATTTTTGCAGCAATATCGCTGCAGAACGAAGTCTGGTGTAATGCTTATGCACCCTCGTAGAACCGGGCCTGAGTTTATGCATGTAAGACATGACAAAGGGAGAAAAGAACAACTGCTGACATCAAATCTGCAAAACTCTGACTTAATATTGCATTTACAATACATGCTTCTTGATATTGTTATATTTATCTGCCTTTATTCTTCCCTTCAGGCCTGGTGGATCACCAAGACTGTGTCGACAGAACTGTGGGGCACGTGGGAGTTGAAAAGCTCAGACTGGCACTACTTCAGCCTGAGAGGCTACCCGGAGGGCTCCACGCAAGAAGGTCTGACTTATGGAGTTTAAAATACGTACGGTTGTGTGAAATAGAGAGAGCAGCCACTTCAAGACCCGAGGTTTCATGCACCAGGGCAAAATATAAATAATATGGTTCTCGTGAGTTAGATAAATACGACCCGAGATGAACAAAAGTATCATGTTTTACAGCGTTTACGAAGCCGGCGAGCCTAAAAAAACTGAGCTCAGCGTTGTTGGTTTCAGAGGATTTACAGGTGAAGCAGCAGCCAGGTGCTACTTGTGAACACCTTTACAAAAGCAAAACATTTGGGAAAGATGGAAAGGAAAGACATCAGCAAAGATCTTAAAAATTTAATTGTCTAATTCTTTTTGTCAGACAAAAGGTTTTAGGTTTTTTATACCTGACCCGACACAAACACCATCTTGTGACTCTGATGAAGGCGAAAGGAATTGCCGAAACATGTCAGGTATTTAAAAAACAAAAGAAAAATTCTTGTCCAACAAAAAGAATTAGCAAATTAAATTGTAAAGCTGTGGAAAAAATTCACTTTATTAAATCAAAGATCTTAAGAGTTTATCAGGTAGTTTCATAAAGAAAGCCCCCTCTGACAGCAGAGCTGCTTTTGAACGAACCCCAGGACCTCTGGGAGGCTGTTCTTTGGACCAAAGTTAAGGTCACAATACACAACATCATTCACACCAGCTGTCAAGCACGGTGGTGGAGGAGTAGTGATTGGGGCTTGTTTTGCAGCCACAGGACATGGACACTAGGGGTGTAACAATATATCGTGCCACGAAATTTTGCGATACAAAAACATCACAATACGTGTCGTGGAGGTGAAAAAGTGTATCGCGATATTGGATTATTAATATTAATCTATTGTGTTCGCGCATCCGACCACGCGTGCCGACCGCGCCTCGACCCGCGGACCAAAATCTTACTCCGCTCAGAAGAAACTAGTACCGTTTTGCGGCCCCGATCACGGGACTCTTGCACGGTTTTAAGCTCTGAACTTTTAAGTCTGGTGTAGAGTTAAGCCTTACCTTATTAAATTAAACCTTTTTCGGGTCGTGAGTAGGATAAACACGGGAAAACTTCTTCCGAGTTCGAGTGTACTTTAATGTCCGCTCAACAGTGTAGGATTTTAGAACATCAACACAGCAACTAGTGCTGTGTCACTCCGCCCAATCTAAAACATATTAACAACTACAGATTAACTGACTAGTTTAATTATAGTCCCTGATTTACATCAGAATATAAAGAATATATTTATAAAATAATGAACCCTGAATTACCAAAATAACCTTAACAAAAATAAATCTCCTCTTACACTTATAAGGTGAGCATGAATCTTTTTTATGATCTAAAAATGTATTTATTTACTTTTATTTATTTATTTAATTTTAGTTGTTAAATTTCTGGAAAAGAAAAAAGTCAAATCATACATGAGAGAAAATATTCAGTTTGTGGCAAAATATTTGTACTTGTATGAAACTGAAGATGCATAATGCAAACCTGACATTTACTTTTAGTTCAGTTTGTGGAAAATGGTTGGCCTGGCTTTCTCTTTAAAACTTAAACAGTTATAAAGCATTACAAACTGTAACAATAGGGCAAATGCACAGCATTGTTTTGTATTTTGTGTCTTTCAAATGAAAGACAATTTTTTCCAGTCATATGTTCCTCATTCAAGGTTGTTAAAAAAATACTGCTATAATATCGTATCGTATCGTTATCGTGACCTCAATATCGTGTATCGTACTGTATCGTGAGATTAGTGTATCGTTACACCCCTAATGGACACCTAGATACGGGGCCATGCTAACACCACTTATCACGGAGGAGCGTGATGTACTTTAGTAAATCAATTCCTTTCGCAGGTAAACTTGGACAAAATCCCTCTTTTCGAGAGTCAAAAGCGTTGGCTGAAATAGTTGGACAATGATTTCAAAAGTCCAGCAAAACCACAACAGAATCGCTGGAAAAAGAAAGGAATCAAGGCGTTGCAACGGTCCAGTCAAGGTCCAGTCCAGTGGTGAACCTTAGGACGGCTTTAGCCGCCACAATCTCTGCAAAACAGCAACGAAACATGTAAAACAAGGTTCTGAGAAACTGATTCCGGCAACAGTAACCACGAGTCACATCAGCAAGCGACTGAAATGATTGACTGTTGTTCTCCTAAAGCTGTGTTTGATCTTAAACTTGCTCTGCGTCTTTAAGATCGTCTGATATGTGAAAACTTCATAATTGAAGCGATATGTGAACGATGCCACATGTCCTGATAATTAAACAAAACATCAATGAAACACGGAGATCTAGCCCCTCCCTCCCACGAAACAGCCAATCACAAGCCTGGACCCTCCCACCGGTTCTGATTGGCTGGAAGAACATTTGTTTTGGTTTGGTGCAGTCGGTCCCTCCTCTATTTGTTTGGCTTGTTTTGTTTTTTTTACAGTCTACTCAAGATGGGGAATTACCAAAGTGTTAGGAGATACTGGCTAACCTGGAACCGCTTACCCCGCCTTTAAGAGGGAGCGGTGTCATTAATACAGATATTAGTGGGTTTAATGGATTAAATATGCAGAATTGATTATGTGAAAATGATATAGAGATCCAACAAATCCATTATTCCTTCAGTTACAATTGTTGAAATTTCATGACTTAGTAGACTATAGTATTCTGCAAAAATTATGTTTAAAGCTCATAAAAAAACGTTACCAATCAACATTCAGAAAAGATTTGAAAAAAGAGAAAGCAAGTATAACTTAAAAGGAACAAAGATCTTTAAAAAACCAAGATTCAGGACTAAATTGATGGAACGTTGTGTTTCTGTGAAAGGAATCAGTTTATGGAACAATCTGAATAAAGAAAACAAAGAATCCAAATCAAACATTACATTCAAAAGAACAATTAAAGCTTGTATGTTAAGGAAATATAATGAAAAATGTTAGTTAAGTTTGATTGACATACCCATAGCCGGCGGTAATTTTATTTTATTTTTTTATTTACTTAGTTGTTGTTTTAAAAAATTTTAATTTATGTTATTTGTACATTTATTTCCTGGGAAAAAGGGGCAGATTAGATAACTTTCTTCTTCTTTCTGCTCCCTTTTCATTCACAATTTAGAAACATTTGTCTTTGTATTGTATTGAATTGTTTGTTTTATTTTTGAATGAAATAAAGAATAAAATGAAATGAATGAAAATGTGTTATGACCCCGAATGTGTTTCTGTAGCTGAACCTGCTCACCGTGTGTGTTGTGTCGTCCTGCAGAGTTCCTCCAGACCGTGCAGGCCACTTCAGTGCTGGCCTGTATTTTCACCATCCTGGCCCTGTTTGTGTTCGTGGCTCAGCTGTTTACGCTGCCCAAATGCCAGCGGTTCACCCTGACCGGTATTTTCCAGCTGATCGGCTGTAAGTAACCTGGAGTCACAGGAAAAAACACATTCTTGTTTGTTTTTTTTTCTCAGACTGTTGTAGTTTTGATGGATCGGGTCCATCCGTGGATGGAAATGCTCGACTGACTGACGACTCAATCCTCTGTCCAAATGTAATGTGGAGAAGAGTTCGGACAAATGGAGCGCTCGATATGACTGAAATAATAATAATAAAATACAGCAAAGTTGACATCTAGGTAATATCATCTAGGCAATAATATGACAATAATATGTGCAATAACATAAGATGTGCAATATCTGCCAATCTACCTCACAACACTCCACCTGCTTTTCTGCACTGTTAAACTGTATATACTGTTCATATCCTGTGTTCACATTTTATATTTTATACGTATCTTTTGTATTTTTTATATATTTTTTATTTCTGACTTTTCAGTCTTTTTACCCCTCCCCTATATGTGTGTACTTCTGACAACAAATAACTTTCCCCACTGAGGGAGAAAATAAAGGATATCTTATCTTATCTTATCTTAGGTGACGCAGTGTCAGACAATTAGTTCAGCGCTGGGAACTTAGCGACTTTGGTGCTATATTTAGTAGGGGCTGAAACGATTCCTCGAATAATTCGAATAATTCGATTACAAAAAATGATCGAGGAATTTTCTCTGCCTCGAGAAATCGTTTAATTTTGCAGCTCAAAGCAGGGTGTTTTGCCCGGACTACCTCTAATAGGGCACAGCGCGCTGACGCCGCGCAGAAGAAAGAGGCGGCTGATATGTTTGTTTTTTACTAAAAGAAAAGGCAGAAAATGTCAAAAGTGTGGGAGCATTTCAAGCTGGACACCAAGGCAAACACTGTTACATGTCTTCACTGTAAGACAGAGCTTGATACCAATAATTAGAATTACCAAAAATAACCTTAACAAAAATAAATCTCCTCTTACAATAACGTTAGCCCTGTGGAAGGCTAGGTTTCTATTAATTATGACTACTGTGGATGCGTGGCTAACGCATTTAATCTGTAAAAACACAGAGCTGGAGAGGAATGAGGGTGAAAAATAAAAACTTAATAAAACTAGCTGGGTAGTTTTCAATTTTAGCTCTGTAATCATTGATGGATAAAACATCAAGCAGCACTGGTGCCTAATGTGCTCCAATACAGAAGGTCTCAGAATTTTATTTTGAACACTGCCAAAACTCAAAATCTTACCAAGACTTTAGCTTAAAACTTAACTAGAACTTAAAATTTGTTTGACACAAATGAAAGTTATGTAATGGCATTTTTAGGTTAGAAATAAGAACATTTCTTGGTAAGATCCTTAGTTTTTTGAGTGAAGGCAGTGAATTTGGTCGACTGGTGTAAGTTCAGGGTTTTTAAATGCACAGCCATGAACCTACTGGATTAAATAATTTAGTCTTAGTAATGTCAATTAACATCTAACATCTTATGTATATTTATAATTGCTCTTTAACGAAACAAAAATATGTTTTATCCGATTACTCGATTAATCAATGAAATTTTAGGTAGAATACTCGATTACTAAAATGTTCGATAGCTGCAGCCCTAATATTTAGCGAGTATTCAGACCCTTCGAGCGACTCCTTTTTAAAAGAAGAAGCAACTAGAGACAAATCTTTTGACTTTTCTGGTGTTATTGGGGACTTTTGGAGACACTGTGAACCCCCCTGATCCAAGCCCGGTGACCCCATCGGGCTCACAGTCAGGGCCCGGGCAAGTGCCGCCATCTAACATATAACATCTGGATTGAGGTCAACCCGGAAGTAACAAAAATTGCCGTTCCTCAGCTGGCCACCGGAGGCTGGCTGCTGCCCAATTTAAAATGTTCAACATTACAGCAGAAATAAACATATTTAGTCAGCTCCATTTATATAAAGCAATACATTTATATCTAATTTGAGGCGTAGCCTTTTGATTGACAGTTGGTTCAGCCAGCGGTGAGTCATTATCACTTCCTCATCAGTCGTCGTCGTCATGCTGCACAACCAAGCGTCCGGTAAAAGCAGCCGTAATTCCTGATTTTACCTCAGAAGCATGATCTAAAATGAAATGTTCTGCTGTAAACATCTCTCAGCTGCTCTGCCGCTCCTTCGGTGGGGATCAAGCAAAAAGAGGCTTCAAAGTGGCTCCTCAGAGGACCTTTGGGTCACATGAGCGATGCTTCGTAGATTGCGTTTTACAGCCTATGGGGTCGATTTAAAAGAAAAAGGAGACAGTTTAAAGAAGATAAAATAAACTATGAACATTAATGCGACTGAAAATGGGGCGTAGCCTCCTCTGATAAAAGTGTTTCAATCATTCATTCACACGATGTGTTCTCTAATGCGTTTGTATTTCAGATGTTAGAATAACAAAATGAAAATTAAAGCTACAAGCAGCGATGAATAGGCCCTTGCGCGTGCAATTTTCTCCAATAAAGGTCAAGGACTCAAAACTAAGGCCGATGACACCACCCATGACTCTTTATGTCAAACCATTCAAAAAATATGGCAGAAAGTAGGACCTATCAAATATGGACCAATCAGATGAAGGGGGAGTGCGCTTTTCGGCATCTATCGTCGCCACGGTAACACTTTTGACTGAGAAAAGTAATCCCCATCGTCGCAGGATCGAGACGCACATTTTGATGTATAACACACCTGGGTGCACGTTACGGTTCGGGTCGTATTAGCGGCTGAAGAAATGGGATATAATTGCGCCAAAATTACACGATTAATTCAAAATGGCCGACTTCCTGTTCGGTTTCGGCCATGGCGCCAAGAGACTTTTCTTTCAGTTGCGACATGATACAGGTGTGTACTGATTTTCGTGCATGTACGTCAAACCGTATTGTGGGGCTTGAGGCACAAAGTTTTCTAGGGGGTGCTGTTGAGCCATTAGGCCACGCCCATTAATGCAAACCATTAAATATAAAATTTTTCGCCAGGCCAGGCTTGCGTGCAAAATTTGGTGACTTTTGGTGCACGTTTAGGGGGGCAAAAAGGCCCTCATTTCGTCGGAAGAAGGAAAATAAAAACATTTCCTACAGATACAATAGGGCCTTCGCACTGTAAGTGCACTGTAAGTGCTCCATCCATCCATTTGAAGTTAGAAGAGCAAGATTCATGCAACATAGTAAAACAAAACCTCTGCCCTTTGATGTGAAATGCATTCTGGGAATGCTGTCACAAGACTCCACTGGATGCGTCCTTGATAAAAGGAGCGGAGCAGGAACCCGTCCAGGGGTGACGAGCGTACTCGTCTCGATGGGAACCGCTCTTCTACTTCAGACGAGCACAAGTCCAGACAAGTCGGCGCGGAGAAATCAAACTCTGCCGTTAACAGTCGATGAGGTTGATGGTTATCAGCGCCGTTTTAATGAAAACAAACCAGAATACAGACGTGATGGGGTTTTTTTATTCTCAACTTATTGAGTTGCACAAGCCTCTTCCAGTCAAGCCGGCTGTCCTGCCTCACCAAAAAAGAAGAAAAGTAAATAAAGTCACCTTAAATGATACTCAACTCCAAGCTTCAGGCATATTTGGAGGTGACGACAGCAGGACTCTGAGAAAGAGTCGCTCGGGGAGCGGGTGTTGTGCAGCAGCCTGGTCCTGTCCTCCATGACTGCACACATCACCTGGACAATATGATGGAGACTTTCAGCAGCTCTTGTTGTGTTAGTAGAAAAACAAAATGAATGCGACTCAGGAAGAAAATGCATGTTTTGTCAGTGCATACAGGACTGTCTCAGAAAATTAGAATATTGTGATTTTCTGTAATGCAATTACAAAAACAAAAATGTCATACATTCTGGATTCATTACAAATCAACTGAAATATTGCAAGCCTTTTATTATTTTAATATTGCTGATCATGGCTTACAGCTTAAGAAAACTCAAATATCCTATCTCAAAATATTAGAATATTTTGGGAATCTTAATCTTAAACTGTAAACCATAATCATCAATATTAAAATAATAAAAGGCTTGCAATATTTCAGTTGATTTGTAATGAATCCAGAATGTATGACATTTTTGTTTTTTTAATTGCATTGCAGAAAATAAAGAACTTTATCACAATATTCTAATTTTCTGAGACAGTCCTGTACGTGTGAATGTGAAGCCTAATGAGAGCTACAGTAAAGGCGACTAGTGATGTTCCATACCACCGATTTCCTTTCCGATCCGATATGGAGTAAAATTCAGGCTGGTATCGGCGATATCGATTCAATACCGATACATTGTGCAAATACACCTAATATGCCCGGTACATCTAAGGAAATTGGTGTATTTTAGATAGTTTAAGACATCAGAGTCGCTTATTTAGCTATTTATTTTAAAGTCAGAAGTATATTGAGGTAGAGGCCTCATATAGCCGAGCTATGTGTTTGAAAAAGGTGTTTCCATAACTAAAAAAAGATCCTTAGTAAACTCATAAAACCATTAAAATAAATAAAAGAATAAACAAAAATAAGAACTACTATAAAAATGAAAGAAAGTAGTTCCTACCAGCAGCGTGTCAGTTTTCATTTGATAATCGATTTTAGATAGATAGCATAGATCTGGTATCGGAGGTATCGATATTTCAGTATTGATCCGCACATCATTAAAGGCAACAGAACATCAGTCAACTATCTACAACATTTCAGCCTGAAAAGTAGTCAAAGAAGTATTTTTGAGGTATGATGGCAGGATAAACTGGGAATCCGGTTCACAGTGAGCTCCTCAAGTGTCTTTTCATGTGTTAAATACTTTACGTCTGCCAGTAAGTTCACATCAGAAGCCAGCGGACAGAACACGAGGGGCTGTTGACAAGCAGGAGCTATAACGCCGTCCAGAACTGAACCGGTTCTTCTCAGGCGATGCCTCTTTGCAAAGTTACAAGCACAACAGTTAGACTTGTAGTCAAGACGCCTAAACCGAGACCAAGACCAGAGAGTATCAAGACAGACCAAGACTAGTTCAGCTCAAGACCGAGACCAAAACAAACCTAGTTATTTCCTGATCCTGCGTGATTGTAGAACATCATCCTGGTTCAGCTAGTTTCCATATGAGCTTGTTTTCAACTGCAGCACAATAACACAGAGAAGTGGATGATGATGTTAAACTCACTATAAATGTTTCCATCCATCATCTGAGATCAGATATGTGTGGCGACTGCACTACCGCTGTTTATACACTATTGGAGGATTGACTCCAGTGCTTTTAAGGATTGACACGACTACTAACTAGTCCCAAAGTCCTCTAGCAGAATAACCAGCCTCCTACACCCCCCTCCACCTCAGAAAAGAATAGTTAATGTCACTGATTTAAATTGGACTTAATTTGGAGATGAAACGTGAATTTAAATAATAAAGATACACACAATTATCGACTTGAAATTGCATTATTTATAATTATAGAAGCCAAATTACGCTGTATATCAGCATCACTGAAACGGCATAGACCTGATGCTTAATTAATCACAACGATATGCAAATATTATTCATATATTTATTCAAACAAGGCTGATATAAACACAAAACTGTAATTAAATACAGACACACATGCAGATGCACCAAAACATTAAATCAAATGCAAAATACAAATAGTTTGCAAAACTGTACATTAACAAGAGGAAGAACTGGACCAGATTCTGTCACCTCGGTGCAACGTCATCTCAAATATCTGAGACCGAGACCAAAGACTGTCAAGACCGGTCTCGAAACCAGAGGTGGGTAGAGTAGCCAAACATTGTACTCAAGTAAAAGTACTGTTACTTCAGAATAATATGACTCAAGTAGAAGTAAAAAGTAGTCATCCAAATAATTACTTGAGTAAAGTAAAAAAGTACTTGGTGAAAAAACTACTCAAGTACTGAGTAACTGTTGAGTAATGTCTGATTTTATTTTTTTAACACAACCATTCAAACAGACAAAAGTACAAAATAATCATCTTCAGGCAAATGAAATCAATAAAATAATAAAATAAATTAAAATTAATAAAAAATAAAAAATAGCTTAAATTAAAATAATCTTAAAGTAAATTCAAGTACTTTAATAAATAATAAAATAATAACAGAATAAAAAAATAAATTAAGCACAAGTAGCACAAAATTTCAAGCCTTTGTACTTTTCTTTTTTAACCAGGCAGAACTAGAACAAGCCCATGAACTCATAGAAACTCTGTGTGTGTTTGAGTCTGTGTAAATGTGACAAAACATGCAAAAACTAACATTTTTCCCAAAGAATCACCCAGTGATGTCATGAGATTGACGCGTACGCGGATAAAAGGGATAAAAGAAAAGTAACGAGCTCAACGTAGCGGAGTAAGAGTAACAGTTTCTTCTTCACAAATCTACTCAAGTAAAAGTAAAAAGTATAGTGATTCAAAACTACTCCTAAAAGTACAAAATTTCCCAAAACTTACTCAAGTAACTTTAACCGAGTAAATGTAACTCGTTTCTACCCATCTCTGCTCGAAACCGAGACCGGTCTTGAGAACTACAAGTCTAACAACAGTTATTTGACTCAAGTTTGCACCATTTCAGAAATGAATAATGTGAATCTAATATGTTTGACGTACTAATATGAACGCGGTAGAAACATCTGCATTGTTCAAGAGTCACAAGCTTTAAAACCTTAAAAGATCTTTTGTGTCCCCAGGCTTGTGTATAATGATAGCTGCCTCCATCTACACAGCTGAGCTGCACACCGACGACGTGTCAGGAGGATACGGGCACTGCTACGTCCTGGCGTGGGTCTCCTTCGTCCTCAGCTTCATCTTAGCCATCACCTACCTCATCCTGAAGAAGACGAACGAGTGAGACCATAAAAAAAAACGGCTGCTCCATCAGTGGGAAGTGAAAGTGCAGGATTTAATCTTTAAACATCCTAACGCCATAAATGTGTGAAATATTCAAATGCTAAGAAGAGCCATTTTTTTTTGTTTTTTGTAAGTTTTATATAAAAAGTTCAGGAATGGGTTTGAAACAGACGTGGAGAGTGCAGCGGCATTAAAACAAACATTTATTTGTGTTTTTCTAGTTACATTTAGGATTCAAGACATACTTCTAGCAACATCATTTTGCAAAAAGTTTGACATCTTGAGGTCATTTACTTGCCATTTCGTCTCCCTCGCGTCTGCTCCGACCAGCAGATTATTATTTTAAAGGAACATTCTGGAGTTAAAACAAACCTTTAGAAGGAAATGAGCGTTCAAAACAATGTGGTCAAAAGTAGTTTTGAGTTAAAGCAGATTTTATTTACAACAAAATGGCTCATAATGTTAGTTTTTAAGGTAATGGATCCAAAAATAAATATTTTACCTTTTTAGGCCTCTGACCATTCATTCATTCATTCATTCATCCATTAACTTCCACTTGTCCCAGTTTGGGTCGTAGAAGCAGCATCCTCGTCTCATCTCGTCTCTCGGCCCACCACATGAGACCAGCAGAGAGTTTGTCTTACTGTATTTGCTGCACCAATCTTCCTTCTGATCGGCCGTTCCTTCCTTCCTTCGCTCGGGAAGAAGACCCTCAAGATACTTCAAGTATTCCACTTGAGGCAGCGCCTCAGTTCAGACCTGGAGACGACGTTTCACCCTTTTCCGCCTGGAACAGTGTGGATGGAGCCCCTGCAGACAAGCTGAAGTTTTAACATTTTAAATGTGCACAAAAATCAATCAGAAGGACCGTTTGTGCTTCCCTGTCCGGCCTTGTCCGTACAAGCTGACGATCGATGTGAAGAGATGCTGAAGGAGACGAGTTTAGGGCCTCTGCTTTCACTAAACTGACTCAGTACTTGTATATTTATGGAAGAAGAGCTCATGAACACTCCTGCGTTTCCGTCTGCTGACCGGTTCCTGTGACCCGGGTGGGCGACTCGTCGGGTCAAGAGGGTCGTTTTGCTTTACCGCCTGTACACATACACACCTAAAATGACCTTGCCTGTCCCCCTGGAACCCAAACACCTCAAATACAAGTCGAGTCCAAAGCAGGAATGTATTTCGACGTGTCTACCGCCTCCTGTAACAAGATTATTTACTATTTAGTTGCCAAAATATTCAGTTCTCACTCAAAACAGCTTTGACTCTCATTGTTTTGGACTCCAACTACCGTATTTTCCGCATTATAAGGCGCACATTCAATGAATTACGCATTTTAAAACTGTTTCCACATATAAGGCGCACCACACTATAAGGCGCTACAGTAGAGGCTGGGGTTACGTTATGCATCCATTAAATAAAATTAAATAAAAGGGTAAACCAAGGGTCGGCAACCTGCGGCTCCGGAGCCGCAAACGAAGTATTTAATTGAAGTGTATTTTATTTGTGTTAGTTCTTTAATATTTTAGTTCTAAATTGTAAGATTATTGCAATCTTGACATATTAGAATAAATATATTTTATTGTATCGTCGCTCAAAATAAACATCATAATCGCGAAAGCCGGTATACCCGCCAAAACGCCATCCATTCGTCGCGACTTTCAACCCCAGCAAGGCCAAGTATGGAGAAATGTAAGAAAAGAAAAATATCTGAAGAAAATCGAACATTCAATGATGCCTGGGCAGATTCATTTGCATTTACCTCTGATAAGAGTGGCCTACCAGTAGGCCTAATTTGTGGAGAAAAACTGTCTAACAATAAACAGTCAAATGTCGCAAGATATTTCGACAATACACACAGAGCCTTTGCTGAAAAATATCCAGAGGGAGAAGAGAGAAAAAAAGCTGTTTCGGAACTGATCCATATATAAGGCGCATGGTCAGTTTTTGAAAAAATTGAAGGTTTTTAGGTGCGCCTTATAGTGCGGAAAATACGGTAAAAGGTTAGGCTTGTTTCAACTCCAGAATATTCCTTTAATCTCAAAGCTGAATTTATATGTCTCCTCATTCACTGAAAACGGTCAGATTTGGAGGTTTGCAGTCAGGAAGAGGAGCGTGAGGAGCTGGGGGTGTTTATAACCCGTTTCCAGATGTGTCACGGACCTGACTGGCAGCTGGCTGTGACATCACAGTCCACTCACGCAGCACTTCATCCGCGAGCTGCGAGGAAAAGCATCAGTTCATTCCCGAACGGTCTCAGTTGGAGGATTTGATGGGTTTAAGAAAGTATAACTGAGAGAAACCGCAGTTAAAAAGTTCCTGAGATGAACGTCTGGATGCCACAGGCCGTGATCAGTGTTTAACATTTATCTTTATTTTACATCTCAAGTATACTGTATGCATTTCTATTTTATCGACATTTTAACCATTATACCCTGTATCTTTATGCGTGTTTCGTAACCATGTATTACTCTGCGTCGGTGTCTGGCTGCTATGAGGACAAATGTACAAGTGAACACTAAGATGATCCCGGGACGGGAGAAAATGCTGTTTCCTTTCACGACGTGACAGAACTATGCATTCAAAACCTTTGTTTGTAATTACGTTGGAACTTAATGTCATTTATTAATAAAAATGAATTAAGACTCAGCTCATGTTTGATATACTTGATATACTTACAGCTTTCAGTCAAGACGAAGGATATAAATTGTTGTCTTTTTAAATGAGGTAGAGTTGCGTGAAGCACGGGGGGGGGGTATAGTTAGAAATTAACCGCCATCTGTGTCAGTCTGGGTAATTATAAAGATTTACTGATGTAAACCAAGCAAAGAGCAGGTTGTGTACTACCTAAAAACAACTTTTTACCCAGCATGCTCCAGTTGTAACCCTGACGGTAAAATAATAATCTGGGATTACATTTAAAACAAGCCCACATCTGTTATAAGAGTTTAAACATTTAAGGGACCAAAACAATGTGAATAAAAGCAGTTTTGAGTTACAACTCATCCGTTTGAGGCAAAACGGTTCACTAGTAGTGCAGATGGAGGCGATTTTAACTGTGCAAGTGTGTATAAAGGCTGTTAGTAGCAGCATCTACGTCTGCTCACCACCTTAATCACACAAACCGTCAGTGGACGACTAACGCCTGAAACAGAAGCCATTAACTCTTTTATTTTGATTTGATTTGATTTATGTATTTATTTTTGTACATGTCAAAAAAAGAAAAAGAAACAACACTTCATGATAAGTTTAAGAAAACATCCTTTAAAACTTGCTATCTTGATTTACATGTGCCAAAAAAGGAGTAGGAAGAAGTGTTAATTTATTTAGTCCTACCCCCATTCACTGATCATTTAACCCGTATTTATAAATATCCACACACTGTACTCACACTGCTAAATAACATTATTATTATTATTATTATTATTATTATTATGATTATTATATACTGTAATTATACTCACACACATACTTATACATGCATACATACACATAGTTGAATATTTCTATATATTTGTACCGCATGCCCATATAAATATTTATATAAATATACTTATTTACACTATACTATATGTATATATCTACTTACACACATAATCACACCACACACACATATTTATATATATATATATATATATATATATATATATATATATATATATATATATATTTATTATTTATATTGACAGTAGTTTGTCCAAAACGGCAGCTAACTTGTACGACTGCATAACAAGGCGTGGAACAGAGGATGTACTTTTTACACATCTACAAAAAGGTATAATTACTTCAGTTTGTCTGGACACACTCTCACATAATTATATGAGTGCAGTGACCTTTTTAAGTGGAGTCAGAGGCTTGAGATCGAGTCCCAGAGGGCCTGAAAGTGTTGAAGCGGCAGCTAGTGGCGGTGGATCATCACATCACAGCACTTCTAATCAATGTAAACGATGTTTACAATCGACCGTCCGCTCTGCCTCACTGGAGATAGATAGGCATCAAGGCTAAAATAGCAGCTTATTGTGCCCCAAATGGTAAAAAATTGTCATTTTACTGCAATATTCTGTTCCGTTTTCACTCAGAACTGCTTCAAATCACATCATTTTGGGGTTTTAACTCTGCAGTGTAAAAAAACCCACCAACATCTGAATTACGTTAGAAACATGACAACCTTGCATCACTAGTACTTGACACAATATTCGTAAAACAAAGATGAATTTTCCAGAACCGCACGACTCAATAAAGACTCCATTTTTTGCATTACTTGCATTTTTGGGTGAGTTAAAACATCTAAATGTTGAAAGCAGCCTCTTCAGGCCTTCCCCAGGCTCGGAAACAGGAATGTTCCCTTATAAAAAGACTCGACCTGAGGTTCACTATGATATTTATAAAGAGAGAGACTTCACAGGCAAAATTTACAACTGAGGAAGGGATGATTTCTTTCCTGAAATCATCAACAAAAACACAGATAACAGTCCTGCTATTGTTTGTTTGCTGCTGTGAACCAAAGAACAAACCCTCCCGTGTCAGCAGCGTCTGAACTCCACCCTACGAAAGGCTGCAATAAACGTCTTCACTGAGAAAATCCAGAAGGTAAGAAAAGCAGTCAGTGCGTCCACATCACGTCCAGCAACAGTGCTGTCTCCAATTAAAACCAATCTGGACAAAATGACACAATTAACTACAAACACCTGGAGGATATTATGGATCAGCTAAACTCAGCATCCTGTTGTCTCCACATTTCCCCCACAGCTTTCTTCCAGAAGGTTTTACCCGTCGTGGCATCTGATCTGACTCAAATAGTGAACTCATCCCTTTTGTCAGGGGTTTTGCCCCCACCTTGAAGACCTTGAAGACCTTGAAGACATTGAAGACAGCAGTCATCAAACCACTGCTGAAAAATAAAAATTTTTAGATTTTAGATTTATTTATTTGCACATTTAAACATTACACAAATAAAAGTAACAACTTTACAAATTAAAGTGCAGGAAGAGGCAATAATTCAAAGAGCTTATCAGGTGCCTCCACCTATAGTTAAAGGTATTGTGACATCATTTTTAACATGCTTTTAACACTATTAAAAGTCTTGGCCAACATCCCTCAAATGTGTCTAAAAGAGTGTAACAAGAAAAACTTCACTCTAGTACTCCATTCCTGGCTTTTTATTACAGTGTTTTTTTGCGCCGTGAAAAACGGGTCCTTTTTCCCCTTTCCTGTCAATCATTGCTCCGCTCCTCCTCCAAACCTCCTCCAACCAACCGCTACATACTTCTGCCGTCTTCACACACACGCGCGCACACCGACCACAAACACCGACACACAGCCAGACAGTGCGACTACAGCCCGGGGATGAAGTCCAACCGGGACCAGAGGACCGGGACCGCAGCTCCCCGCGAGCAATACGCTCACAGCGGCGTCGGAGAGTTATGCCGCGTTCCATTTGTCCTCGGAAGTCGGAATTTCCTAGTTCCCAGTCGGAATTTTCAACTGGAACGCCCCTCGAAGTGGGATCTCCTACTGGTAAAGGGGGAGAATCTTCACCACCCCCGAGTTCCCAGTTCCCAGTTCCGATTTCCGAGGTAAATGGAACGCGGCATTAAGCCGGGAGCGACAGGCGAAGCATGCACGGAAAAGCAGCACGGCGAAGCAGACAGTCCACAGCAAACAATCATAAAAATAAAGGCATGCAAGCAGCAGTGTCTCCTTATCTTAAGTCCAGTCAGTGGCCGCGGGTCTTCTTAGCAGTTCTCCTCCGGTGATTAGAACAGAAGAGGCTCTAAACTGCTCCGTGTTAAGCCTGATTTATGGTTCCGCGTTAAATCGACGCAGATCCTACGCGTACGGTGCGCGTCGCCGCGTAACCCTACGCCGTAGGCTCTGCGTCGGTGTAACGCGGAACCATAAATCAGCCTTTATGGTGCGCTGGAGAGGAGAGGAGGCAGGGAGCTGGGTGGAGGGGGCGGTGATTTAGCGGGCCCTGACGTCACGGCCCGCCACCAAACCAGGTGCGCCGTTTTTGCAGTTATGCGGAAAATCCCAGAAAGCACACAATACACTGAATGTTAAAAGTTTGTTGTTTTTTGGGTGTAATTGATGTCAAGACACCCAACAAAACACAAAAAATCAAGAAAAATGTGTTTTTCATGTCACAATACCTTTAACATAAAATGTAATATCATACTTATAAAAACAAAATATACAAATGAGTAGTTAGAAATCTATAGATGATAGAAATAAATGAAAATTACAAAGAATTTACACAAAAGAAAAATGATCGGATATATGAATAACGATAAAGAGTACAATTTAATAATTAAGAAACAAACAAAAAATAAACCACTAAATAACAAACCAAATGAACACAAACAAAAAATAATTTCAAGGAGATTACACAAGACGGTAACATTTTTCAGCACATCCATTACTTATGCCAGAGCAGTTCCATTTACAAAACAAAAATTAAGTGGTGTTTCAGACATCCTTTAAAGGAGCTTGAGGCAGGATTTATGAAAAAAATTCGTAAACGTTTTAAGTTTTCTAGTAATAATGTCAGATGAAGCGTTCCAAACCAAAACGAATGAGCCCTCTAGTGTATCTCTCATTTGCCTTGAACAGGCTGTGTGCTGCAAAATGTTCTGCAGTGCTGGGGCCGAGTTTCCCGCGCTGTCCTGCGGATGTGACGTCACATCACGCTGCATGTGCGTTCTCCCCGTTCTCCCGTGCCGGCTTCACTGTTGGCTGCAGTACCCCCGACGGCCGTCGTAGTGAAGGGTGGCGCTAGAGAGTCCCATTTCTTAAAAGGAGCCTCATGCTCCTTTAAAACCTTGTACAGAGAAGCATTTTTTTGCTAAATGGGAATACGTATTCCATAGTTTGACACCCCTGTACCGTATTGCATATTTACCCCTGGTTGTAACACATTTTGGAGGATGCAGATCTAATGCTCGAGGGGTTGCATAAGTCTGGACCTGAGAGTTTGTAGTAAAATAGTCTTTGAGGTGAGCAGGAATGCTTTCCTCCTTTAAGACCTTATAAATAAAAACACATGTCTGATAAATATTTATGTTATAAATGTTGAGAATATAAAGACAATCAAGACAAGTTGCTATTGGAAAATAGCAGATCCACATCAAATCTTCCGTTCATCAGTAAGGTTATTGAAAAAGCTGATTCAACAGTTAAATACCTTCTTAACTCTGACCAACCGCTTTGACGTCTTCCAGTCCGGTTTCCGTGCTCACCACAGCACTGAGACTGCCCTTAGTCAAGGAGTTCAATGACATCCACATAAATACAGACTGTGGAAGAACCACAGTGCTGGTGTTACTGGACCTCAGCATTTCACACTGTTAACCATGGTATGATGCTAGAGTGGCTGGAGAATTGGGTCAGACTTTCTGGCACGGTACTTGACTGGTGTAGTGTACTGGTCTGTCCCCTCCTTTTCTCATCTGTGCATGTTTGCAGGCCAGAGCCTCAGGAGTTGCATGCTGAACTGCAGTCCCCCTCTGACCACCTCAGTGTCTGCTGTCTACATCTGTTTATACAGCCATCCCTGTAGCGCACCAGTTAGCCATTGTGTCTGCTTTCCTACTTTCTCTGTTCTTCATTCTCTCTGTCTGATCTCTCTTTTCCTGCTCTGCCTAGCTGGCCTTCGGCAGGAGGGTCCCCCCTTATGAACCTGGTCCTGCTCAAGGTTCCTTCCCTCCTAAAGGGGAGTTTTTCCTTGGCACTGTTTTGCATAAAGGGGACCTATTATGAAAAACACGTTTTTTCTTGCTTTAACATATACAAAGTGGTCTCCCCTCAGCCTGCCAATTCAGAGAAGGAGGAAAGCAACCAAATTCTGCAGTGTCTGTACAGCCGCCCGGATGAGCCGTCCAGTGTGATGTGGATCTACGAGCCGTTCAGATTCTGCTCCCGTCGTTACGTAAAGACGGGCGCAATTTACATAGGTTGGCCTCCGATGCATGAAACCACGCCCACAACTAACTCCGCCAGCCGGAGCTTCCGCCATTTTTCGTAGCGGTGTATCGAGTCATTCAGGTAGCCAATCAGCACAGTGCCTCATTATTATAGCCCCACCTACTCAGAATCCTGCATAGATAATGAGGTTAGAGACTGGGATGATAAAGACATGGTTTAGAAGATGAAATTCTAACTTATTTAGCAAAAACAATCAAAAACTTGTTTTTAAGACATTCAAAGCCTGTTTAAAATAGGTATTAGATGCCATAATAGTTTTTACCTGCAATTGTTTATCTTTATGTAAATAATTGCTCAGGGGTCATGTTCTGGTGTTGTAATAGATGCTGTATGAATAAAAATAGAATTGAATTGAATGTGAGTCTTACTTAAAGGACAGGGTCTACTTTCATCAGAATTGACAAAAATTACATGTGGAGTTCCCCAAGGCTCTATCCTAGGACCCCTCCTATTTAATATCTATGCTTCCGCTAGATCAGATAGTAATTAACAACAAAACAAGTTATCATAACAACACAGACGACACAAAACTTGACATAACAATGTCAACAGGTGACAATGAGGCCATACAAGCGCTGAGTAGATGCATAAAACAGATCGGTCTTTGGACCAAAAGAAAACAATATAAAAGTCAGCACACAACTTCACTTATTACACCAGGAAACCAATAATAAGGCCCGAAATCTGGGTGTGGTCAAGGACTCAGACCGGAACTTTTAGAGACACATTAAAACACTTACAAAGGCTGTGTTCTATCACCTGAAGAACATCTCCAGGATCAAATGACTAATGTCTCAGCGGGATCTTGAATAACTCATCCATGCATTTATCTTCAGTCAAATTAATTACTGCAACAGCGTCTTGACAGGTCTGCCTAAAATGTCAATCAGACACCTACAGCTGATCCAGAATGTTGCTAGAAATATAAACGTGGACCATATCCCCTCAGTTCTGAGGTCCTTACACTGGTTCCCTGCATCTCAGAATAGACTTTAAAGTACTTCTGTTAGTGTATAGATCACTGAATGGTTTAGGGCAGTGTCTCCCAACCTGGGGTCCCAGAGATCTCTGGGGGGGCGCAAAACTTTGTCTGCTTTGAGGATATGCAGTTGTAAAAATTATATTTACACATGTTAAATAAATAAAAAATCATAATAACACACCTAATGGAATACTGTAATCCAAGCCTGTATAAACCCACTTAGAAATATATTTTGGTCATTTTAAAGTTATTTATCAGGATAAAAACTTAAAAACGTATTATTATATCATTATTCAACATTTAATCATACTACTACTCCGACAGGTTATTAAAGGAAAAATGTTAAAAAATGTTGCTCTCATATTAAAAGAGACATTTTTCAGAAATATTTTTATGTCCTTGCAATTATTTTTGGTTGTATTTTATACATTGGTGACACAAAAGGAAGGTGAGAAAAACAAAGTAAAGGGTAAACCAAAGAGAAATGTATCAAAAAAACATAATTAATGTTCATTTTTTCAATTAAAGGTTTGTAACAAATAACTTTACTATTTTGGTGCTAGTACGTATGGGTCAGGGGGCCCGGCTGGTCTTAGACACAAGTACGGGGGGCTCCATGGAAAAAAGGTTGGGAACTACTGGTTTAGGGCATGGTTTTCTTTACTTAACTGTCTTGCCTTCCTTGGTACTGAAATGTGCTATACAAATACACTTGCCTTGCCTATAAAAACAAGGTATTGTTCCCAGAGGAAGTGAGCAGAAAATGGACTGTAACGAAACACCTTGACCTCGGTCAAGGTCTTGGTGTGATCAGCTCCCGAACCACCAGGTGGAGGAGATGACTCTGCTCAGCCGACAAGACCGGCCTGCGCGAAGGAAAATCCTCCAAACATGGAAAATCAATCAGAAACAATGAAATATTTTTCCATCACATGGCGGAGATGAATATTTCCGATTTCTCACCGCAGTTCGGTCTGCAGAGACTTTCTCCTGACACGCCATCTGAAAACACATCACCCGCTGTAAACTCAACTAAATACAAACACGTATACACTCATGAGCTTTTCAAAGTGTCAGTCCTCTGTGTGTTTTTTCCCCTTTTCCTTTTCTTTTTTGCATGTGTATTCAGGCCAGATACAGAGAAAAGCCAGACAACACCAACACCACGGCAAATACTGCAAATGGAAACTGCAGAAGTACTCATACACATTTATCACCATCCTGTGGAAACTAGGAAACAACCACTCTGTTGTGCATGAGGAAGGATGGATCCATTAAAGCTCTGAAATAAAATCCAGTATTATAAAAGTCACCAGTACTACATGGAAGTGTCTAGAAGACGTGGCAGTAGAGTTTTTGCCGATGACGTTCAACAAGATCTTAGAGACCGGGAGGATGCCGGAGGAATGGAGGAGAAGTGTGCTGGTGATGGTTTTTAAAACGAAGGGAGACATACAGAGTTGTGGCAACTTCAGAAGGATAAAGGTGATGCAACACACAATGATATTATGGCAAAGAGTCGAAGAAGCTAGACCAGGGGTTGGCAACCCAAAATGTTGAAAGAGCCATATTGGACCAAAAACACAAAAAACAATGTCTGGAGCTGCAAAAAATTAAAAGTCTTGTATGTATAAGCCTTAGAATGAAGGCAAATGGCGAAAGGCGAAATTTCGAGAAAAAAGTCAAAATGTTGAGAAAAAGTCAAAATTTCGAGAAAAAAGTTAAAATGTCGAGATAAATGTTGAAATACAATTTCGAGAAAAAAGTCGAAATGTCGAAAAAAAAGTCAAAATGTCGAGAAAAAAGTCGAAATGTTGAGAAAAAAGTCAAAATTTCGAGAAAAAAGTCAAAATGTCGAGATAAATGTTGAAATACAATTTCGAGAAAAAAGTTGAAATGTCGAGATTAAAATGGAAAGGAAAAAGGAAGAAAAAAGAGAAAAAAAGGAAAAAAATAAAAAAAGGAAAAAAAAAGAAAAGAAAGAAGGAGAAAAAAAAGAAGAAAAAAAGATTAAAAAAAAGAAAAAGCTCCAGGGAGCCACTAGGACAGCCCTAAAGAGCCACATGTGGCTCTGGAGCCGCGGGTTGCCGACCCCTGAGCTAGACTAAAGGCACTACTGAGTATTTGTGTACAGCAGTATCGTTTCATGGCAAAAATACAAGGTTGGGGAGTGGTAGTCGAGTGGCTACAGAGGTGGGCTTGGGTCTGCAGGTTCAAGCCCCAGAATGGCAACCAAGATGAACCACCTTGGGCCCTTGAGCAAGGCCTTAAGCCGCGTTTATACTTGCAGTTCAGAACGCGTACGCGAGACGCAGGATACGCGTGACGTCACGTCTCGCGTATCCTGCGTATCCTGCGTACATTTGACGCGTCGACGTGCACGTTCTCAAAAAGACACTGAACGCGTACGCGACCTGCAGTTCTCGCTCTGGCCGCTAGTATCGCTGTTCCCGGTCTGATCCCGGCTGGCACGATTATGCTGCTCTCCCCTGGAGAAAGTTCCCCGTGCATATATTTATGCAATATTTAACTTCCCCCCAGGGTTTCCGTTGTCCGGTAAAATATGCCGAAGTCCGGTATTTTATAATCTCTCCGGTCAAAATACTCACTGGTGCTGCGGGACTAGAGTCCCCGGGAGTACCGCGGATGGCGAGCCCCGGCCGCCGAGCCCCGGCCGCCGAGCCCCGGCGACCGAGCCCCGGCGACCGAGCCCCGGCGGAGGTACGCGCCGAGCCTCGGTGCCTCCCGGAGCCGGGAGGAAGCGGAGCCGGGAGCCAGGAGTCAATTGACGGGACTTATTTTATTTTAAATACTCTGTTTTTCAATAAAAATACTATTGAATGACTTGGAATCATATTAGGAACAATACATTTTTTGACCATGTTAATCTTTCTTATATATTGACATCTACTTCTCCATATGAACCTAAAATTAACTGGATTTATTGTTTCGTCATTCTTGTTGAGATGGGTGAGGAGAATGCTGGATAAATTAGTCTGGAAAGACTATCCACTTTTGATAATAAGCAATAATAATAAGATAAGATAATAGTCCTTTATTACTCCCTCAACGGGGAAACTCACGTAGCAGAAGTACACACACACACACACAGGGAAGGGGGTAAAACAGTAATATAAATAAGTAATACACATTAAAAAAAGAGTAATAATAATAATAATAATGTTATGGTTTTCTTTAGCTTCCTTCAAGGCACCCAGAGCTTTACAGAGATCATTATTCATTCACACACATTCTCCCCGGTGGTAGCTCCGTCTGTAGCCGCAGCTGCCCTGCAGACTGACGGGAGCGTGGCTGCCATATCGCGCCAAACGGCCCCTCCGACCACCACAAACATTCATACACACTCATACACATTCACACGATGTTATAATCTCCTACATCATCCAATATTGTCCTGTAAAAGTGTTCGTTTTTCTAATCTGCTACCGCTGCTGCTGCTACTACTTCTGCTACTTAATATAAGTAGCTTTTCCAACTGTTGCTCTGCTTACTGCCCCCTATCGGTCACCATCGGTATGACAGGCTCTACTCGGGTGGTACGCGACGTACGCAGTGGAGCATGAACAGACACAAAGCAGGCTACGCAGGCTACGCAGGTTACGTGCGTAGAGTATATTTCCGGCTTTAACCCTAATTGCTCCATTGTGTGTCTCTGATGTAAGTCTCTTTGGATAAAAGCATCTGCTAAATGACAGTAGTAGTAGTAGTAGTAGTAGTAGTAGTAGTAGTAGCAGCAGCAGTAGTAGTAAATACCGATATTCAACATTTGAATATGGATTTTTTTTCTTTTCTTCAAATAATAAATGTTTCAGACGGGTTGTAAATCCAGTATGACTTTATTGTGTACATGGGCTTAAATAATATTGATAATGTTAAATTCATATTACGTAAATAATATGAAAAACATATGCAAGTATGTTGTAACTTTAGCTTTTATAGTTACAATAAAACGGCATGGATAATGTAAATGACATTGTTTTGACTCAGTTTGTATGAATTATCACCATAATCTGATGTATGTGCAGAGCACAGAAGGAGCTGCATAGTGTCGTGTAGACTTTGAGAAAGCTTATGACAGGGTGTCCCGAGAGAGGAGCTGTGTTATTGTCTGAGGAAGTCTGGAGTAGCGAAGTTACAGTTCAGGACATGTAGGGGAGCTGTAAGTGTGCTGTAGATGTGACCAGTACTCGAGTTGTAAAAAAAGAAATCAGGGGGGATGGTGGATTTTATCATATGGGGACAGATAATTTGTGCTGATTACAAATAATATAATATATTACAAATAATAGCACTGACCAAAACACCTGCAGAAATACTGCAGGAATGACATAGCAGCAGTTAAATGCAGCCTTCTGTAAGCTTTAAATATCCACTGGGCTTACATCAAATACATCAAAACACAACAATAAAAAACAGTTTTCTGAACTTATTAATATGACTCTGTCCTTCACAGGATAAGTAAAATGGATCACTGCAAAAACTCACAATCTTAACAAGAATATTTGTCCTATTTCTAGTTAAAATGTCTCATTTTAGTAAAAAAGCCTCATTTCACTTAAAACAAGACTCATCACTGGAAAAAACTACAATTTTCACCTGTTTCAAGTAGATTTTCACTTAAAATAAGTAGAAAAATCTGCCTGTGGAACAAGATTTTTTTGCTTGTTTTAAGAAGATAAATCTGGCAAATTTTCCTACTAATTTCAAGTGAAAATGTACTTGAAACAGGTGAAAATTGTCAAATAAGTTATTTTTCTGGTGATGACTCTAAATGTTGAAATAGCAGTAAAACCACATTCATTGATGAAATGACATAAGGGATGGAAAGGGGGGATGGCAGTTTTACAGGGGGGATGATTTTGACCGTTTTTATTTCAGGGGGGGATGCCATCCCCCCTCATCCCCCTCAACTCCAGTACTGGGTGTGACAGAGCGGTTCAAGGTGGAGGTGGGACTGCATCAAGGATCTGGTCTGAGCTGAAACCAGAGCTGGAAGTAACAGAGGTTAAATGTTAAGGGTTCTTTTTGGGAGTGACAAGGATGTGCAGGATCAGGAATGAGCACATCAGAAAGAAGGCGTACATTAGTAGATTTGGAGAGAAAGGCAGAGCGACCAGGCTGAGATGGTTTGCACATGTACGGAGGAAGGATAGTGAATATATCATAAGAACGATGATGAGGTGGGAACTGCCAGAAGTGGAGCCTTGAAGAAGACCAGGGAGGAGATTTATGGATGTAGTGAAGGAGGACTTGACGTTAGTTTAAAGTGTAAAAGAAGAGGATGTGGAGGACATGATGATGATCCTCTGTGGCATCTCCTAAAGGAAAAGGGCGGAAGGAAAAGAAGAAAGAAGAGTCACCAGTCTGGTCCACTTCACGATGTGTTGGAGAAAAATTAAACCGGCTTTTTATATACTGTTATTATCGATACCAGACTACAATGAGAGGTTCTTAAGGAAGCACCTGCTTTTACAGTTTTCATGCAGTATGATGGTAAGACATCTGTAAACCCGGGAATCTGGTTCACAGTAAGCTCCTCAACTCAAAATAAATTGTTAAATACTTCACGTTTGTCAGTAAGTTAACATTAGCAAACACTGGACGCGATATGAGGGACTATAAGCAAAAGTTAATGCCATCGCCTCACAACAACCTTGTGGGTAACAGTTATTTGACTCACGTTGTCACAAGTTTGCATCATTTTAGAGATGAAGAATGTGAATCTAATGTATTAGACGTATTAATATGAACGCCGGAGAAACATCTGCATTGTTCAAGAGTCACAAGCTTTTTTAATAAACTGCAAACAATTACTTTAATTGTCTGGTTTATAAGGATTATCAATCCTTCCTCCCCCCCAGGCTTGTGTGTAATGACAGCTGCTGATACGGGCACCTAAACGTCCTGGCATCGACCTTGTTTGACCTCAGTTTCATCGTAGCGATCACCTACCTCACCCTGAACAAATGAGCGGGTGATGTGATTAAAACAATGACTACTTAATTCCAGCATCCTAATTATAAGCAACCCATCATTTAGGATTCAAGACATACTTCTAGAAACATTATTTTGCTAAAGGTTTGACATCTTGAGGACATTTACTTGCCTTTTTGTCCCCCCACGCGTCTGCTCCGACCAGCAGATTATTATTTTAAAGGAACATTCTGGAGTTAAAACAAACATTAGACGCTGTTATTAGACGGATATGAGAGTTAACTCTTTAGGAACCAAAACAATGTGGTCAGAAATGGTTTTGAGTTCAAAACTGAATTTATTTACACCAAAATGGCTAATAATGTTAGTTTTTAAGGGAATGGATCCAAATCTAAATAAATTAACTTTTTAGGCCTCTGACCCTTCATTCATTCATCTATTAACTTTCACTTATCCCAGTTTGGGTCGTAGAAGCAGCATCCATAGCAAGGAGACCCCACCCACCTCCTCCAGCTCCGATGTGAGAGTTCCCGGTTGAAGGAGGCAATCTCTATATATCCGATCCAACATTCCCAGTCCTAACCAGACACCTGATCCACCTTAACAGGCTCCTCTTGATGTGGAGGAGCAGCGACCAGGGGAGGGTCCAGTCACCCTACGGACATAAACTACATTTGAAGACCATCAGTGAGGGTCGTAACGTTAATCCACCAATAAACCAGCTCGTTTTACTGTGTTCACTGTGTAACAGGTTTGGATCCGTTGCAACAAATGATGAGTCATGAATAGGTTTTGCTACGTTTATTTCTGCAGAAGACAGAAAAACACAAGAATAAGTCTTCTGGACCCTCTTTTAAACTCCTGCTCCACTCATCAGAGCAACGCAGCACTCTCTAATTTAAACACAATAAAAACAATTAATTTGACAAAGGAAACATACCTGCAGAAGACAGAAAAACACAAGAATAAGTCTTCTGGACCCTCTTTTAAACTCCTGCTCCCTGAACAAACAAAACAAAACGGGAAAGTGAACACTCAGATCGAGGCTCTGCAGCGCCGTCTGGTTTACACTGCCACCTACTGGTTTAAACCGGTTACCGCCCGCCGCTGTACACCAAGGGCGCGAAAATAAAACATCCACAAAAAGCATATTAAATCATCAAAACAACACAGAAAAGCCACGTAATATCAGTAGTATTTAAAGTATACAACATACGCCAAAAATATCAACATATATGGATAATTTCTTAAAGAAATCTCTTAAGAAAAGCAGCAGCAGTTCCCAACACAACTTACACTCATCAGAGCAACGCAGCACTGAGGAGCTGAAGTAAAGAGATACGGAAGCCCAGGAGGTACAGAAAGAGGGTAGGGCCAAAAAGGCAGTTTCCTCAAAATACGCAAATAAAAATAACAATAAAATAAAATAACTAATTTAGATAAAATTCACAAACATTCAACAAAATAAATAAATGATAAATAAAATCCCTAAATATAATTTGAAAACAAAAATGATTAAAGTGGGATTTTTCAACTCTGTTACATCCACCCCCACTGAATTTTATCAAAATTTACCAGCAGATACAAAGTATCCAGCACGGAAAATATTACAAACGTACAGTACACAACACAAAGGGTCAACTTCAAGAAGAAACCAACACTGAATGTATCCCAAAAGGATGAAGTGGTATGAGAGCAGCGCTTAACCCTCAATCCAACAACTGGCAACAGGGTGCCTTGTACACCCCACCAGACCCAACCGCACAATGTAGAAAAGAAAACAAAAACCTAAGCCTATGGAATCAGGCTTCAGTCATTAAAGGTCCGGAACACAGAGTTGCAAACATCTTTAACATTGAACTAGTCCTGAACAACATCCTGTCTGGACATAGTTTGTATGAGTCTATTCACAGGCTTGACTAAACGGCCAACTCTAGACCTGACCTGTGTCTGTGAGGTCTGGTCAACAGTGCGCAGAGTGTCTGATGTAGCGTCTGTCATGGTCACAGTGTCAAGAACAGAGTCTGATTGTCTCACAGCTGCCGGCGCAGTCTCGGATTGAACAGTCAATTCGTCCACAGGCGAGACTGAGGAGTCCTTAGGGTCAGGGGTCAAACTAGTCAAGTCTGAAAAACTAGGCGCTGATAACTGTGTAATCCAATCAATCGTTCTCCCCTCAGAGTCCACAGACCCCAGGTCCGCCAAGAGAGCTTTGCTGTCCTCCACAGCCACAGATGAGCTTTGGCCAATCTCAGTGTCAAGACAGTTACTAGCCCCAGCAAGAACCACGCTCCCAGTCCCAAGCAGGGCCTCTCCCGTCCCTCCAATGTCAGAAGTACCGGGAACTGAGGATTCTGTGTTAGGCGTGGATGAGGCAAGGTCAGACATTACAACAGCATCCCCCACAGGGAGGAAATTGGCCAGCATCAGTAGGTTCCTGTGAACCACCTTCTCCCGTCCATTAACTGCATCACGGATCCTGTATGTATGTGTCCCTGAGTTCACATCCACAACAGTGTAGATGGTCGACTCCCACCGATCAGCAAGCTTCCTTTTTCCTCTCTCCGTCCTGTTGGCCAAGAGCACTTTGTCACCGATCTCAACCTTAGATCCCTTCACTGCCCTGTTGTACAGGCGGGCCTGTCTGTTCTGCTCTTTTGTAGCATGTTCCTGAGCAATCACCACCGCTGCTTTCAAATCGTCGGTGAGGCGTGCCACGTACTTCTCATAACATGTCACAGCAGAATCATGGAGGACAGCACGGAAGATGACATCTACCGGCAAGCGGGGGACACGACCGAACATGAGGTAAAAGGGGGGGTACCCCGTCGTCTCATGAGCTGTACAATTGTAAACGAATGTCAGAGTCTGCAAACGTCGTGGCCAGTCAGCTTTCTCTTCAGGACGCAAAGCACGGATCATGCCACCCAGGGTCCGATTGAACCTCTCAACACTCCCGTTTCCCATTGGATGGTAGGGGGTTGTGTGAGATTTCTTGACACCAGAAACCCTGAGAAGCTCACTCAGCAGCTGACTCTCAAAGTTAGCACCCTGGTCACTATGAATTCTTTCCGGGAATCCAAAGACACAGAAATACCGGTCCCAAAGAACCCTCGCCACTTGTTTAGCTGTCTGGTCTCTGCATTGAAACGCCTGAGCCATCCTCGTGAAATGGTCTGTTACCACCAAAACATCGACAGATCTGTTTCTGGAGTCTTCGGCAGACCAAAAGTCTATACAGACAAGCTCCAGCGGTCTTGTTGATGTAATGCTCTCTAGCGGAGCCCGCCCCTCAGGCTCAACAGTCTTGCTAACAACACATCGCTGACAATGACGGACATAATCTTTCACATCCCTGTCGAGGTTCGGCCAGAAAAACCTCTGTCTAGTTAAGCTAAGGGTTCTGAACTGGGCTTGATGTCCAGCTTTGTCATGAACACCCTGCAAAACCTCAGTCTTCAGCGAGTCAGGGACAACATACTGGAAGCGCTTTGCTCTGGTTTTCTGGTCCCTCGAAACCCTGTACAGCACACCATCAATCACAGTGAGCCTATCCCAGTGTTTAAGGTATCTAGTGACAGAGACAGACTCTTTAAACCTTTCTCTCCTCGAAGGCCTCCGATGCCTCTCAACATAGAACAGAACACGCGAGAGACATCCATCCTCCAACTGCTTATCACGGAGGTCCCCCTCAGTGTAGGCAGGCAAGGCGTCATGTCCAGTTTGAACCAGCTGAGGTAGGAACTGCAACACTGCTACAGCTCGAGTTCGTGGACCAGCATCCCACTCAATGTGCGACTGAAGTACAGCAGACACATCCTCCAGCGCAACAGACTGAGCTTGCATGAGAAGTGGGCTGCATGAGGACTGGGCAATTTCACTCACTGGAGATGTGTTATTGCGGCCACAGGATGAACGGAAAGCGTTCTGAACCGACGTAGATGACACATCCTTGACAGCAGCGAGCAGACCTGTATATGGCTCAGCGAGCAATCTATGGCCAACACTCTCCCTGACAAACGGCGTGCGACTCAAAGCATCAGCCACGACATTTTGCTGACCTGGGACATACTTAATGTCAAAGTCATAGCTTGCCAACTTGGCCACCCAGCGCTGCTCACAACAGTCCAGCTTTGGTTTTGTCAGAATGTGAGTCAACGGGTTATTGTCTGTCCATACCGTGAATTTGTTGCCTTTCAGCCAGTGACTGAACTTGTCGCAGACTGACCACTTCAGAGCCAGAAATTCTAAACGGTGAGCTGGATAGTTCTTTTGAGATTGAGATAATGACTTGCTAGCAAAAGCAATGGGTCTCGCTCGTGTTTCACCCTCCTGAACCTGAGATAAAACAGCTCCTATTCCATCCAGAGATGCATCAGTTGACAACATGAAGGGGCGGCCGAAGTCAGGGTGAGCCAAAACAACACTGTGAACCAACGAAGTCTTCAGGCTTTCAAAAGCCTGCTGCTGTTCTGAAGTCCAGTCAGATGCAAACAGCTTCCTGCTGGACATTCTGGTTTTGTGACGGCCGCTCTTCCTCTTCGCACCCTTCAACAGATCAAAGAGCGGCTTGGCGCTCGCAGAGTATCCGGGCACAAAGTGCTGATAGTAATTAACCATCCCTAAAAAGGACCTCACTCGTTTCTGGGATGGAGTCACACCATCAGGCTCCATGAGGTCAGCACTTGTCATGTTGGCGATGCTTTCGACCTTACTGGGATCGGTCGAAACACCCCTCTCATCCACAACGTGGCCCAGAAACTTCACCGACCTCCTGAGGAAGAAGCACTTTTTGGGAGCCAACTTCAAGTTATTGCCACGCAGCCTGTCAAAAACCATTTCTAGGCGCACCAAAGCAGTCTCTTCGTCAGATGCAAACACCAGCAAATCATCTAAGTAACACAGCAGGCTCAGATAGTTTTGGTCCCCAAAAATGCTGGTCATCATGCGCATAAAGCTCCCAGGGCTGTTGCAGAGGCCCTGTGGCAGACGGTTGTACTCATAAAGGCCCATAGGAGTGGTAAAGGCTGAGTACTTCCTGTCATCCTCGTGGAGCGGCATGTTGTAGAAGCCAGAGGTCAAATCCATCGTGCTGAAAAGACAGTTGCCCCCCAGTGCAGCCAAACAATCAGCTTGATGGGGGAGGGGATGAGCATCCTTAAAGGTCCTTTTGTTCAACCAGCGAAAGTCCGTGCAGATGCGGAGATCCCCATTTTTCTTCCATACAAGCACCAATGGTGATGCATACTCACTGGTCGACTTCCTGATGATCTCCCTTTTCTCCATCTCAGTAAGCACCTGACGTAACTTATGGTACTGGCTGGGGGGCACTCTCCTGTATGGGAGCCTGAACGGTTTGCTGTCCGACAGGTGTATGCGGTGTACAAAGCCCTTTGCCTCCCCACAATCCAGATGGTGGCGTGAAAAGACATCCTCATATTGCAAAACAAGGTCAGCTAACCTCCCCTTACAGTCCTCCGACACTTCACATGACCCAATGTCAACAGTACCAAGCCCGATTGAACTAAGCTTGTCCTGGGGAGAGTTCACACCAGCAGCAGCTGGTACAACTGACATGGGACAGCTGACCAGGGGGACCTGCGAGCGTTCAGCAACATCCATGTCCTCAAGAGCCACACAGGGGTAGACATCAGCCAGCTTTGCATTGCGTCTCAGCAGTACCGGTCTGTCAGATGTATTGATGAGCTTTAGCGGAACCCACCGATCACCCCACAGCGGAGTTACAATCTTTGCAACCAGAACACCTCTGGGAGCTGAACGAGAAGACGTGAGCTCCGTCATAACAGTGCTACCCGGAGAAACAGCAGTGTTCTTCGGCAGTTTTCCCCAGATGAGATATTCGCGGCCAGGCTCAAGGCAGGTGGCTGAATTACACTTGACTGTGCCAATCCTGTCAGGAATATCATCACCCCTCCAGGGGCTCAAACCCGAGAGCATAGACAGGAAACGCTCAACCTCCGTGTCTCTGGATGGACAGGGGCCCGACACTGTCTTCCAGTATGACTCACACTGCTTAGACTTACGCAGGACGTGTTTTATCACATTAGTCCCCAGAATCAGTTCATCATGTTGTCCTGGAACAACAAGTGTGGGGACTAACATTTTACAGCCATACACTTCCATCTCCACATCAAAAACACACTTCGGTTTAACGCGAAGTCCTCCACATCCCACAAGCACCACATCCACATTAATCCGTTTTTGGTCTGATATTACCCCAGCCTCTCTCAATTTAATCTCAGCTACTTCACTGATACTGCATGCCATAGAACCACTGTCCAACATTCCTCCCATCACCAATGTCCCATTCATTGCCACAGGCGTGTAGAAAAGGCTGTCACTACTGCCAACTCTGTGAATATTCTGAAACACAATGTCAGCATCACTACCGGAGCCTCTTAGAGATGTGTAAATCGTCTCTGCATCAGACATGTCATCAGTTTGGGAGTTTGTAGTGTGACCTGTATTGCCTCCCTCCAAACACAGGTCGGCTAGTTTCCCTCAGGCTTGGATAGGGAAGGGTTACCAGCAGGACAGTTCAGTCTGGTGTGACCAGGAGCATGACAGGCAAAACAGAGTCTCTCAGACATGCAGTGTGAAATGGTGGTATGACTCGAGTCATTACAGACTCTACAACCCGTCTCTCTAGGATGTCTGTCACGGGGCCCACGCTGGAACCTCCCACCACGAATTGGACGGGCAGTATGGCGTTGCTGCATCTTCTCCATCATGTCCTGAAACATGTCGACCATGCGAGCGAGAAGTCTCTCCTCCGACTGCTGGAGATTTTGTGCCACAGCAGGCACAGAGGCATGGCCCAGGGCATGGTGTAATTGATCCTGAGCCAGGGCAGGTGCAGGAGAGGGGCAAGGAGGACGACACACATGATGGTGTGCTTGCAGAGAGGAAGTTGGGGGATTTTGAGAATATTGCCACTCAGACGCCGTCAGGTTAGAGGATGGTGAACTAGACTGTTCAGAAGCGATGGACGTGACATGGCTCTTTAGTTGCATGGCCCCACTGATCCTGCCACTAGCCCTCAACTCACTCTGATAATCATCAATCCTCACCTGAACGTCACGTGAAGTCCACTCATGAATTGGCTTACACTTGAGAATGCAGGACAGCTCTGGGTCGGGGCAGTGTTTGACAAACATGAGAGCCACTTCATCACTCATCTTCTCCGTCCGCTTGCCCCGTCTGTGCAGGCCCTCAAGAGCCAGGTCTGCCGCCTTGTTCAGTCTTATCCAGTAGTCTACTGGGTTCTCTCTGTGTCTAGGCAGAGTAGCATAGAAATCAGCGAGTGGGAGACACGAGGGGGCCTCACTGAAATAGTGGAGAAGGACATCAAATATCAGTTCAGGTTTCTGTTTAACATCAAGTGTAGGATCACTACGCAGAGCAATCTTCACAACATCTTTTGCCTTGCCCATCAGATAACACATAATCTCTTCAGCTTGGTCATATACAGGAATGTCATGTCTCCTGAGATGAGACTTGGTCATGTCAATCCAGTCCTGGACCGAGAATTTGTCAGCGTTGTCACCTCTGAACATCTGAAGCCCCTTGTCAGATTTAACATGAACTGTCATTTGTGAAGGTTGAAGACCGCTAACATCACAGTGTGCGTTCTGAGCGGCAGAAGACGTCTGAGGGACACTACTATTATTCAGAACACCAGCTGACATCAGCTTTGTAACAATGGACTCACCAATCTGAGCACCTAACTGCCCCATCATGTTGGTGAGCTGATGAACGGCATTAATATCACTGCCGGGTGTGGAAGTATGGGGACCCTCCCTCATGGACCCAGTAACAGGTGTACAACCCGGGCTCTGACCCAACCCCGTATCTGTACAACCATCATCCATGAACTGAGTATGTCCCACATTTCTGTTAACAGGGACATCATTTAGCCAAATACCCCTACCCTTTGACAGGTTAAAAGTATTAAACCCATCCATATTCACCTTAGCTGCCGTTTTTTTTTTTTCAAAAGCACTTGCGTTGTGTTTTTTTTTTTTTTTTTTTTTCACAGAAACAGTCAACACAGAAAGCAAAGTCACAAATGCAAGAAATAAAAATAATAAAATAAGGTCATGTCACTACGCCAAAATCTACAGTCCATCAAAACCTGACCATACAATAATCCTGAAACGCAGATCAGGACAGCAGCACAGCATCACAGCATCCGCGGCGATGAGCATCAAGCTGATCTGAAGATCCAAAGGGTCACGGCACCAGTGTAACAGGTTTGGATCCGTTGCAACAAATGATGAGTCATGAATAGGTTTTGCTACGTTTATTTCTGCAGAAGACAGAAAAACACAAGAATAAGTCTTCTGGACCCTCTTTTAAACTCCTGCTCCACTCATCAGAGCAACGCAGCACTCTCTAATTTAAACACAATAAAAACAATTAATTTGACAAAGGAAACATACCTGCAGAAGACAGAAAAACACAAGAATAAGTCTTCTGGACCCTCTTTTAAACTCCTGCTCCCTGAACAAACAAAACAAAACGGGAAAGTGAACACTCAGATCGAGGCTCTGCAGCGCCGTCTGGTTTACACTGCCACCTACTGGTTTAAACCGGTTACCGCCCGCCGCTGTACACCAAGGGCGCGAAAATAAAACATCCACAAAAAGCATATTAAATCATCAAAACAACACAGAAAAGCCACGTAATATCAGTAGTATTTAAAGTATACAACATACGCCAAAAATATCAACATATATGGATAATTTCTTAAAGAAATCTCTTAAGAAAAGCAGCAGCAGTTCCCAACACAACTTACACTCATCAGAGCAACGCAGCACTGAGGAGCTGAAGTAAAGAGATACGGAAGCCCAGGAGGTACAGAAAGAGGGTAGGGCCAAAAAGGCAGTTTCCTCAAAATACGCAAATAAAAATAACAATAAAATAAAATAACTAATTTAGATAAAATTCACAAACATTCAACAAAATAAATAAATGATAAATAAAATCCCTAAATATAATTTGAAAACAAAAATGATTAAAGTGGGATTTTTCAACTCTGTTACAACTGCACCAATCTACCTTTTAATCTGCCGTTCCTTCCTTCCTTCCTTCCTTCGCTCGGGAAGAAGACCCTCAAAATACTTCTAATCCTCCACTTGAAGAAGCGCCCTGGGGCCTCATTTATAAAAGAGTGCGTAGGATTCATACTAAAAGTGCATGTGTGCCCAAAATCCGAAAATGGCGGGCACAAAAAAAAATCCGGATTTATAAAACCGTGTGCACGCACTTGCACGCAATGTTCGCTTTATAAATCACATTCCAGCTGGAAGGTTGCACACGTGAATTCGCCTCATATCCCGCTTTCTACACGCCCACTTTTTTTTTTACCAAGAATGGTCAATACAAAGCACCTGGCGACTGTATTTGCATATAGAATGCTTGAGAATGAACCTGCCGATCAACGGTGTTTTACACTCAAAAATCATGGCAGGGAAGACCAGAAAGCGAAATTTCGCGGAGACTGAGATGGAGATGTTGTGGATGAGGTGGAGGCCAGGAAAACGACATTATTTGGTGGTCACAGTAATGGCATCACTAACAAAAATAAAGCGAGTGAGTTGCCTGCCAGAATCTGATTTCTGGCCGCGGGAGCGCGCACAGCAGCCCGTTGAGCGACAGCGTTGAAATGTCAGATTTTAAGATTATGAAGCTCAAGAATGAGATCAAATAATATTTAGGTAGAAACAACCTTTCATTAACTGTAAATTGGCCTTCAGTCGCTTTTTGGCACGACACCGGCACGGCGTGTCCTGCACCGCGGACACGCCGAGCCGGTAGGTTGATTTGACGGATGAAAATACCCTGTCAGATCACGCTTCCACATAGACATCAACATTTATCTATGTGGAAGCGTGATCTGACAGGGTATTTTCATCTGTCAAATCATCCTACCTGCCAATATCTATGTGGAAGCGTGATTTGGCGGTTTTTTTTCTTCCGCCAAAGCGTCATACACATAGATCTATGTGAAGCACTTTCTGACTTCTTGCTGTCAAATCGTCTATTTGCATGAAAAAGCTTTTGAAAAAAAAGAAACTGAGATAAAAGAAACAGGGATGGTACGGTAGTATTTTCTGCCGAGGTAGGACACCTCGGCAGAACACCGGCTTGGGTGTACATGGATCAATGAGTCTGAAATGTGATGACATTAAAAGTATGACATAAATCTGGCTTCATTTCACCACCTCACCGCCTGCGTCGCCAGTTCCCCATATCTTCAAAATGTTCGTGCACGAGGGTCAGGGTTGACTTAAAGATACACACATTTTTCGTTTTTTTTTTTTTTAGATCCCAAACTTTGCGTAGAAGGTGGCGTGCGCATCTTTCAAGCCCTGTTTTGTGTGCAAGCAAGCTTTATAAATGAGGCCCCTGGTCTTCAGGCCCAACTGTCCTGCATGATTTAGAGCGTTCTCTGCTCCAACATAGCTGGGTCAGATTAGTGGACTGCTCAGACTTCTGTAGACATTGATGACAAGCTGATGCTGATCCAGCGATTAGAAGCAGGTGTGTTGGAGCAGAGCAGCATGTAAAGACGTGCAGGGCAGTTTGCCATCAGGACCAGGGCGGAGGAATTCTGCTCTCCTCATGTTCTAACATCACTTCCTACTCCGGACGGCTGTGATTCATATTGTTGTCAGAACTCAATGTAAGCTTAAACTTTATCTAATAACATCATTAAGGTTGTTTCAACCTCAGAATGTTCCTTTAATGCAAAAGGTTAACATTAGTTTTTAAGGACGGGAGTAAAAGCTTTTTCATTTCACTTCATAACACAACTTTGCATTCGTTTGTATTTGGAATTTAAACTACGGTATTTATTAATAAAACAAATGAAGACTCGAGAGAATCCACGTTTAATATATTAAACAAGTATATTTACAATAAGTGGGCTTTTACATGAATATAAAATGTGGTTCAGTGTTACAGCTTTCACACAACCACTCCAAACTCTAACTTAAGACCTTTTCTTTGTTCTTTACATGAAGTAGAGTTGTGTGACGTAGACGTACAACGGGACGGTTGAGCTGTCAGCGCCCAAATCAGAGAAGATTCTTGATGATCGAAGGCCGAAAACAACTCAAATTTTACCTCCAGACAGTTTATTGACGGTAAAAGAAGATTCGGGAGTTAAAACAACCCTCGATGGTAAACTGTGTAAACTTTCGTTAGGGACAAAAAAGATGTCAACAGAAGCGGTTTTGAGTTAAATAAAACACCTTCTGTCTTAAATCACATCAGCTTGACGTCCTTTTGGTTCTTAATGAAAGTTTACACCCAATAATAAACCCCTCAGGTTGATTTCGCTCCAAAGTGCTCCCTTCATTCACACAAGATCAATTAAAAACATCTAAATAATCACAAAATGACAAACATGAAAACCTTGCATTGCTATGAATTGACACGACGTTAGTAAAGCAAAGATTTCATCAGTTTTTTTTTCAGATCTGCATGACGAGAGACACTATTCTGCATTACGTGCATTTCTGAGTGAGTTGCAACATCTAAACGTTGAAAGCAAACCCTCTCCGGGCCTGCAGACGCTGAAGCAGGAATGTTCCATGATATAAAAAGGTATCGTTCCCAGAGGAAGAGCGCAGACGCTGGACGGTGACTAAATGCCTTGACCAGACGGCGTGATCCGCTCCTGAACCGCCAGGTGGAGGAGGTGATTCTGCTCAGCTGACAGGAACGGCCTGCGGAGGGAAACCTCACAAACATGAGACGAACGTGGAGAATCGATCGGAAAAAACAATGAAAGTATTTTTCCATCCACCGTCACGTGGCGGAGACGAATATTTCCTCACCACAGTTCAGTCTGCAGAGACTTGAGGGATTCTGTGTCCTTCTCCTGACACGCCATCTGAAAGCACAGCAGCCGCTGCAAACTCAACTCAATACAAACACAGGTGTGTGTGTGTGTGTGTGTGTGTGTACTCAGGTCAGATGCAGACCGACGCAGGCCAAAGCCAGCACCATCAAATGCTGCAGATGGAAACTTGAGAGTTGGTTTCCTTCCTTTTATATTCTGGTGCAAACTCTGTTGTTTTCTGTTGTTTAAATTGTGTTTATATTTTGATTTTTGTTTATTTATTTAAAAAGGATCCCCATTAGTCTTCACCATGGGAAGACTATCTTCCTGGGGTCCACACATAGACATACAAAAGAACAATAATACAACTCAAAAAGGGTGAAAAACGTTCACTAGAATTCCTGAAATAATAAATTGAAACAAAAATAAAAGATTAAGTAACCAACCAAATCCATCCACATCTTAAGTAACAATATTTGCTACTATCACCAGATCTGTATCCACTTTTTAGCAAAATAGTTTGCAACGACTTTATAATTTATAATATACCTATACCACTATTTATAGTAGTATAAATATACTATATATCATAATATACTTACATTATAATATACTTATACTACTATACTATATATACACTCATAGCCTACAGTAATTTAGAATATATTTACTATTACATTTATAATATACTTACAATTTGCAAAATAATCACAATATATATATATATTGTTGGCGACCTAACAAATAAAATGTATTATTATTAGTATTATTTATCATCATCCCGTGGAAACTATGAAGCAACCGCCTGGTTGTGTGAGGTAGCAGGGTGTCTACAGGTTTGACCAAGTTAAATTTAAGACTTTTTAATACCATTTTCAAACAAAATTTAAGACCAAAAAAGACAGTTGCTAAGAAATCCAGTGCTGACTTCTGGTCATGGTTGCCAGATCTGACAGGTTCAGGCCCGAACGCCATGTAAAACCCAGCGAAATAATGAAAAAACAGCCCGAATCAGACATTCTCTGTGTTAAAACTGTCAATTATGAAATGCGGAATAAATTTAAAGTCATAAGCAAATGAAACCAAAAAAGTTCAGGCTCCAAACAAAGAGCACAATTAAATTGAGTAGATTAAAGCAAATATAATATCAGTGAGTTTATTGTGTACGTTTCTGTACTTTTCTCTGCCATAATGGAAACTTTTTTGTTAATAATTTCTCTTAAATAATTAGTAAAAACCAGGAAAAGTAGCCCAAATTTTATCAACCTGCCCATTTCTATATTTTTCAGCCCAATTGGGAGGAAACCCGCCCAATCTGGCAAAACTATTGAATAAACTTTTCCGTTTTCAAAGTGTAAGAAAACTTTTTAATGATGACCGGATAAATTCCTTCTAATATTAAGATTCAAAAATTAAGACCCATGGATTAAGATTTAAGACAAATTAAGACATTTAAAAAGGCATTATTTTAGCAAAATGGAATTTAAGACGTTTTAAGGACCTACTCTGGGTAGGATGGACCAGGAAGTTCTCTGAACTAAACCAGCGTGATAAAACTCACCACCACCGACTGCAGCAGCAGGAAGACGTTCTCGGGCAGGTAGGACACTGAGGAAATGGACAACAGACATGTTTACGCGTGAAAACACGTTCAGCGCTCACTGAGTTGAGGGTTGAAATCTGTCCGTTTGCGAGGAGGGGCGGGTACCTTGGCTGTGAGGGTCGAAGGATTCCCACGCGTACTTCTCCAAAGTCTGAGCGTGTTCTGGTAGCAACTTCTGAGGCGGCGGCTGCACAGAAGAAAACATTGACTCATTGACGTTCACCGATAGACATTTATTACTTAAAATGGTTAAAAAGGCAGATTTCCCAAACTGATTACACTCACGATGGACTCCAGCTCAGCAAGTTCAGCTGATGTTTGGTTTCAAATATCAGACATGACATCAAGAAATCCCTTATCCTACCCTTTTTACTGTATTTTTTTTATTTTTCATACTTATAATTTATCTTTATCGTTTATTTAGTCTGAGTTTGAGCTGCTGTAGCACCCAAATTTCCCCTCTGAGGATCAATAAAGGACTATCTGTCTTTAAAACATCTTCTATCTTTAAAATGCAGGTCTTTCTTATCTATTCCTCATTTTTTGACCAGAGATGCAACACTGATGCCGTTATAAGAAAGGCCTGAGCAGAATTTACTTCCTAAGGAAGTTTAGGTCCCTCAGACAGATGCTGATTATCTTCTGTTGTGGAGAGTTCAGTCACATCTGCTGGGGAGCAGCATCAGAACCAGGGACCTAAAGGAACTGAACAAGTTTATAAAGAAGGCCGGTTCTGTTCTGGGGACGGCTCTGGACCCTCTGGAGCTGCAAAAGCGGATACTTCATAAAATGATTGAGTATCCTCTTCACAACACAGTGATTCAGCAACAGAGTCTTCAGTCACAGATTTCTTCAGATCGCTACAGGAGATCCCTCCTGCCCACAGCTACAAACCTCTACAATTAATCCCTGCAGAGACTTAAATAACTACTGCAACCATTCATTTCCCTTCTGGGATAAATAGTGTTTATGAATTCAAGCCTTCATTAGTTTCATCAGTTCTTATACACTTATTTTATATGTCATATATATAAAAATGTGGTTTACCTCGAGCAGCATCAGCAGTAGAACTCTGGATATCTCACATTTTGCCACGATGTCCAAAAAAGCTCCTGCGTGTCCATCAAAGTTAAGACACAAGACAAATAAAAACACTTCAGTTCATCCCAACTATTCTCCAGATAGTGATAAAGAAAATACAACAACATCACATCAAAAATGACAGTTCTGACATAGTTTTGGTTATAAAAGTCCAGTTAGAGTGAAAACTAGGCTTCAAACTGGCCTGCTCCAGACTCAGTGCTGGGTTTGTCACATCTGGACCATTTAGAAACTTTAAAATCCCTGTGGATCCAGTAAATGTGTTTTCTACAGGACTGTCTCAGAAAATTAGAATATTGTGAAGTTCTTTATTTTCTGTAATGCAATTAAAAAAACTAAAATGTCATACATTCTGGATTCATTAAAAATCAACTGAAATATTGCAAGCCTTTTATTATTTTAATATTGCTGATTATGGCTTACAGTTTAAGATTAAGATTCCCAGAATATTCTAATTTTTTGAGATAGGATATTTGAGTTTTCTTAAACTGTAAGCCATGATCAGCAATATTAAAATAATAAAAGGCTTGCAATATTTCAGTTGATTTGTAATGAATCCAGAAAGTATGACATTTTTGCATTACAGAAAATAAAAGGACTTTATCACAATGTTCTAATTTTCTGAGACAGTCCTGTATGCACAGGAGCTTCCTGTAAATGAAGCCTCCGTCAGAGCCTCACCAACGGGGGTGGTGGTGCCGGGCAGCTGCAGTCCTTTCTCCTGGCACATCAGCTGCATCTCCGTGAACACCGACAGAGCTCCGTCGTAGTCGCCTGCAACATGACGACGGATACGCAAACATCAGAGGTCGAATCATGACGCACGCGCAACAGCTCCACACGTGCAAGCGGGCGGACGGAAACTCACGGGTTAAAATTCTGCAGGTGGCCATTTCCTCCATGGACAGCAGAGCTTCGATTGGCGTCTGTGTCTGCAGCTCTGCAGCCCTCTGAAAGTGAACCACCGCCTCTCCCGGTCTGTTCATCTCCTGGGGAGGAAGGATTGATGTGGATTGCATTATATCAAAGGATATAATTATTATATCAAATATAATATATCATTATATCAAAGGAATCAGTCTATGGAACAATCTGAATAAAGAAAACAAAGAATCCAAATCAAACATTACATTCAAAAGAACAATTAAAGCCTGTTTGTTAAGTAAATACAATGAAATATGTTAGTTAAGTTTGATTGACATACCCATAGACGGCGGTAATTTTATTTTATTTTAGTTTTTTATTTACTTAGTTGTTTTTTTTTATTTTTTTTTTTTTTTTTTATGTTATTTGTGAATTTATTTCTTGGAAAAAGGGGCAGATTAGATAAGATTTTTCTTCTTTCTGCTCCCTTTTCATTCACAATTTATGAACATTTGAATTTGTATTTGTATTGAATTGTTTGTTTTATTTTTTGAATGAAATAAAGAATAAAATGAAATGAAATGAAATATAACGTTCATACAAAAATCAAAATACTAATAAAAATCTGCACATATTTTCTTGTGTGTTATCTTAAGCCAACCTTGAGTGCGTTTCCAAGCTCCAAGCACAGACTGGCCGCCATCACCGGCTGGTTCATCTCGATGTAAACCTGCGAGTCATTTCCACGTCAGCATTCAGACGCAACACAACAATCTATTCTGCAGATCTGTCTGACCAGAAGCTCTACACTGGATGTGATTGTGTTTGAAACGCTGCAGCACCTTGGTGGCGAAGCTGTAGCAGTTGAGTGCAGCCTGAAGGTGCTCGTCGAAGCCCGGGACCTGCAGCGCTCGGTTCTCCTTCTCAGACGAGAGGAAGAGCCGGGCGGCCTCGGTCAACGCCAGAGCCTCTCCGGGAGCGTTGAAGAGAGTCTGCTCGCAGCTGGAGAGAAGACGGCACCGTCATCATCCGACTCCAACAGAAGTTACGCACATGATCTCATAGAAGCATTCAAAACTTTCTCCAGTGATGAATTGTTTGAAATTTGTTTTTTTGATGGAGGCAGATGTAAAAACGCAGACATGTTTCCACTCATCTGTCTGATACTTTGAAGGGACGAGTGCAGAAATGGGTGAATGCAAATTCCTTGATGGTTCAACAGGAAGTGGGTTATGCAATATAACATAATTATTCACAGATTTACTTTTCAGTTTTAGAATATTATTCTCAGTTCTACTCTGTGTCTAGATGACCAGTCTAAACGTGCACTCACCGAGCCATGGCCAGGTTACAGAAGGCAGCATACTGAAGACACTCCTGCTGCTTCAGCTCTTTCGCCAACTGACCTGGAATAAGAGCAATCGTAAAAAAAACTATTTAAAAAAAAAGGGATAGAGTAAAGAATGTCTGATATCATCTGTTCTTCATCATCGTCTGGGAGAACCAAAGACTGGAGCTGGCGTCGTGTCGGGTATACTATATTTTGACATTTATTAGACAATAATGTTGACAGTAATGAGTGGAATTAGACATAATGTACCACCTTGGTAAAGATGTGTAAATGTCATCCTGATGAGGACCAAAACAATCACTTATCGCTGAGGCTAACTGGAAAATGTTAAGAGGAAATCTGATGGATGATGCGAATGTAAACTAAGGGGCTTAGAACAACATCCACAGATATTTAAGGTGAACTCCAAGGTAAAGGTCCATCAGTGTCAGATCACACCAGCCATCACTGCTTGAGTCAAAATGTAAAACTGAGGAAGACTCTACTGCTGAAAGCAAATCATAAAAAAAAGCCTGACTGGCATTTGTCAAAATGCATATTTACACGTCACAAAGCTTCATGGATAATTTCCTTTGGACAAATAAAAACAAAAATGTTAGTTTTAGATCAGCTCTACGTTCACAGACACAAAAACTAGACCTAGAAATAAGACGCTGTAGCTACTGTGAAACACGTAGAGGGCTCAGGTTTGTTCTGGAGCAGCTTTGCTGCATCTGGTGCAGGTGACTTGAGTCTGGAGCTAAATGTGCTGCCTGGTGTCAGTAGCAGCTCATGGGTCCTCCAACAGGATAATGTCCCAAAACAGAGCTAAAAATACCCAAGAATGGCCAAGAACTAATAAAATGTCTTCTTCATGAGCTCTGATGTAAATCCTGTTGAACATCTGCGGAGAGGAAGCCCTTCACACCTGAGACAGGTGGAGCTGTTTGCTCATGAGGTCTGGGACTGATTGAGAGTTAAAGAAATCAAGTGGTTCATGATTGAATCGAAAGGTTATGGGACACGATATTAGGGTGTATTCATGTTTCCACTGATTGTGTTTCTGGGGTGAGACTGTTCTGGTTAGTGATGTCACTGATCTCAGGACTGATGCTCACCAAACTGCTCACTCGCCTCCGCGACATTGGGCTTCCTGAGAAAACGTCTGCAAATCAGAAAACACAAGGCTGTAAAATCCACTAATATAGCGGATGACATATGCCGATATGCAGTACTCGAGTTCAGGGGGGGTGAGGGGAGATGGCATCCCTCCCCTGATATAAAAACGGTAAAAATCATCCCCCCTGTAAAACTGCCATCCCCCCTTTCCATCCCTTATGTCATTTCATCAATGAATGTGGTTTTACTGCTATTTCAACATTTAGAGTCATCACCAGAAAAATAACTTATTTGACAATTTTCACCTGTTTCAAGTAAATTTTCACTTGAAATAAGTAGGAAAATCTGCCAGTGGGACAAGATTTATCTTCTTATTACAAGTAAAAAAATCTTGTTCCACTGGCAGATTTTTCTACTTATTTTAAGTGAAAATCTAATTGAAACAGGTGAAAATTGTTGTTTTTTCCAGTGATGAGTCTTGTTTTAAGTGTAATGAGATTTTTTTTACTAAAATGAGACATTTTAACTAGAAATAAGACAAATATTCTTGTTAGGATTTTGAGTTTTTGCAGTGATCCATGTTACTTATCTTGTGAAGGACAGAGTCATATTGATAAGTTCAGAAAACAGTTTTTTATTTTTGTGTTTTGATGTATTTGATGTAAGCCCAGTGGATATTTAAAGCTTACAGAAGGCTGCATTTAACTGCTGCCATGTCATTCCTGCAGTATTTCTGCAGGTGTTTTGGTCAGTGCTATTATTTGTAACATATTATATTATTTGTAATCAGCACAAATTACCTGTCCCCATATGATAAAATCCACCATCCCCCCTGATTTTTTTTTTTTTTACAACTCGAGTACTGCCAATATGAGAAGGTTAAACACAGGAATTATTATGATCTTTTAACCACATTTAGCATTTGTTCACTAAGATCAAACAATAGAGGAAAAAAAACAACAACACCCAAACACCATATTGTAATAAACACCACAAGACATACATAGATATGTGGAAATATAACCTTTTGAAACAGAGATAATACAATAAACGAAGTACCAGTGTCAGCTGTTAGCACTAGCTCCACAAAACAACTGCGGCAATAAAAAAACAAACGTAACAGAAAACCAGATGTTCAACACTCGCCGTATTTAAAGGGTTGACATCAAAGTAGCACTTACTTCTTCAGTTTGTTTGACACAGCTCGGTATCTCGCCAGAAAGTCTCCTTCTGCAGCCATGATCACCAGCAAAACAAAACAACCTGAACCCGGAAGTCCCGCTCAGAGCAGCGCTCCCATTGGCTGGCAGGGGAAACAGCTCGTGATTCTATTGGTTGGTGTAATGGTGACGTAGCGCGCCTCTCAGGTGGAATTGACCATAAAAAGAACATTAAAAAAAAAACAGGCTTCAAGATAGTACGGAGGACGGAGATGGATTTATTGGGGAATTACGGTCTTTCTTTATAAAAAGTATTTCCTTTATACATTTTACATTATTAAACTACGTCACAGTCGTTTTAAACAACTACTGTGGTAGAAAAAGGAAACACTCAGTATCTAGTCAGCAGGTCACACTTACATTTTACAGTGAAGCAGATAATTACATTTTAAATAAAAATTATATTTTAGCCATAAAAATAAAAATCAATATATTACAGAGTGAGGGAATCCAAAAGTACTTTAAGCAAATAATAAACATATTAATAAACATAACAACAACAACAACATTTTTTACATTTTTTGATATTTTGATATTTTATATATTCTTTGTACATACGATACATGCCTTATTTATCTGCATTTATTTTATTTTATTATTTTATTCGGTACTTTCAACGTCATGCTGCTTAGTTGTTTTTGCAATTGCCCCTCGGGAATAAATAAAGTTTTTCTGAATCTGAATCTGAAAACAACAATAAAAAAATAAAATAAAATAATAATAATAATAATAATAATAATAATAATAATAATAATAATAATAATAATACATTTGATTTATTTAAGGCACCTTTCAGGGCACTCAAAGCCACCTTTACAGTGACACAACATTGATTAAAAGAGAACGGAAAAAAAAAGTGCTGTATAATAAACATAATAACAAACATCCAAGCAGACAGACCACAAAACCAGAATGGGGGGTTGAAGTCTAGGAAACAGACCAGGGGCCTGTACTACGAAGCAAGTTCAACATATCCAGGATATCTTTTCCTTATCCAGATTCACTAAGCGGGACAATTGCAATCACGCTAAGCGGTCACACGACGGCGGTTATCAACTCGGTATATCAACCCAGGTTTCTCCAATCTGGATATGAGCGCGTGCACATAAAAGGGGCAGTGTTTTCAGCGCATGACCAATCGCAAGCATGGAGAAGTCCGCTGTCAGAGCCGCTTATTTCAGTAGCGAAGAGCAAACAATAATTTTACGGAAATATGATGAGTATAGGCATATAATACAGGCAAAAAGCAACACAGTTGCAGCTGCAAAATGCAGGAAAGACAGCTGGCAAAAGATCGCTGACTGTATAAATGCGTAAATTCATAGGGATATAAACATATATTTGAATATTCTGGGAATCTTAATCTTAAACTGTAAACCATGATCAGCAATATTAAAATAATAAAAGGCTTGCAATATTTCAGTTGATTTGTAATGAATCCAGAATGTATGACATTTTTTTTGTTTTTGTGTTTGCATTACAGAAAATCACAATATTCTAATTTTCTGAGACAGTCTGTATATATTGGTTCTATAACTATTGTTGTTGACCGATAACTTGTGCTGATGCTGTACCAAAGAATTGGGTTTTTTTATTTATTTTATTTCATTTTTTATTTTTTCAGGAGGGGGGTATTATTTTAAAGTGACTTCTCAGAATGTTCGAGGGACGAAATTGAAAATCCCTTTTTTGCTATCCCCTTACAAATGCATCTTCTTTTTCATTTCTTCTTGATTTATTTATTTAATTGGTATTAGTTTTGGATTGACTGTACATCGGATTTTGGGTGATGATTTGTTTTATTTATTCATTGATTGATTTATTTTTTATTTTCTCCTCCACCTCTTTTTTTGCTTTTTTTTTTGGATCGTTCATACAGGTACTCATCAGGGAAAGCAAAGGGGTTTTGGTGGTCCCTGAATACGCGTTCTCTTCGGAGGGATCCTCTCACGATCCGCGCACCAAGCTCCACTGGATTCTCTTCGAAAGGGCATGTCATTTTCCAAGAGAGCTGATTGGTCAGTGGGCGGTGCTTTTACACCCGGCGATCTGTATCTCGAACATAACCTGCTCCGGAGCAGGTTAGCGGTTCAGCATAAGTTACCATGGCGATGTGCCCCGCTAAGAAGTGAACCACCGTCGTAGTCCTGAAAACCCAGGGTTAAACCTGAAGTTACCTCGCTAACCCCAAATCCCGCTTCGTAGTACAGGCCCCAGGAAATGGACCAAACGGACCAACAAGGGGAGAAGGAGACGTATGAATATAACAAGAACAATCAAAGAAAACACGACTGAAGAGAAAACCATTAAGGAAAGATTTAAATAATTTAAACACTGAACTTTGAAACAAAAAGAAACAATAAACAAGACATAAATCCACATAAAAGTCTTTCATCTACAGTTTTCTGCATTTTGGCTTAGTTTTTATCAAATGTACAGTGACACAATGTAATATAACACATTATTGATCATCTGAAGTTTTATTTAGCTTTTAGATCTGTTCAGGGCTAAATGGTTCTACTGCAGAAAACTAGTTAATTAGACAGAATGACTAAGCGATATAAATATTAAAATTATTCAGTAATGGGGTGGTGCTCTTGAAGAACATTTCACTATGAATACTTTTGTATGTTAAAATAATAATAATATTAATAATAATAATAATAATAATAATAATAATAATAATAATAATAATAATAATAATAATAATAATAATAATAATAATAATAATAATAATAGGTGTTTCTCCCAGCTTTGGAGAAGATTGGAAGGTGAAAACAAGTTTCATCCAAACTCAAAAGTTCTCGTAAACACACTCCAACGTGCCGTCATCCGGGTGTTCTGCAGTGGGCGGCGCCTGTGGAGGCAGAGAGGAAGACGGGTCAGAATCTGAACATTTCATCCTTACATTAGATAATTTTCACCATAAACATCAGCTGGAACGTGACATCCACATGGGTACCGACCGGTTTGAGGGGCTTCTTTGTCTTGCAACCGTTTTTTTCTCGATCCGGTTCTGCTTTGGCAGCAGAGGGGTCCAGCACGTCATAAATGGACCTGGGCCGAGGTTCTAGACTCTGAGAGAATTTCTTATGTCAGTGTCCAAGAAATGCTCAAGATGAACTCAGGAATTCAGGGAAGACCGAGCACAGAAACACACAATCCAGTTGCATGCTGACGATTAAAACGGTGCTCACCGCATAGAAAGAAGTAGACTGAGCTGCCCTCATGTCCATCTTGTCCTCCTCCACCTCTTTGGCCTTGTCTTTCTCTTCTTCTCTGTTATGCTGTTTTCTGCCACTCTGTGTAATCTTCTCTTTCTAAAATAACATTTTAATTACAAGAGTTAAAAGGCTTTAGGTTTTTTTAGAGGGAGTGATAGCTGAATGTTAACTGAAATTTAAAAAAAATACCCCATATATATATACTCAAGTTGTAAAAATAAATCAGGGGGGATGGTGGATTTTATCATATGGGGACAGATAATTTGTGCTGATTACAAATAATATAATATATTACAAATAATAGCAGTGACCAAAACACCTGCAGAAATACTGCAGGAATGACATAGCAGCAGTTAAATGCAGCCTTCTGTAAGCTTTAAATATCCACTGGACTTACATCAAATACATCAAAACACAAAAATAAAAAACAGTTTTCTGAACTTATCAATATGACTCTGTCCTTCACAGGATAAGTAAAATGGATCACTGCAAAAACTCAAAATCTTAACAAGAATATTTGTCTTATTTCTAGTTAAAATGTCTCATTTTAGTAAAATAAATCTCATTACACTTAAAACAAGACTCATCACTGGAAAAAACAACAATTTTCACCTGTTTCAAGTAGATTTTCACTTGAAATAAGTAGAAAAATCTGCCAGTGGAACAAGATTGCTTTGCTTGTAATGAGAAGATAAATCTTGTCCCACTGGCAGATTTTTCTACTTATTTCAAGTGAAAATTTACTTGAAACAGGTGAAAATTGTCAAATAAGTTAATGTTAATGTTGAAATAGCAGTAAAACCACATTCATTGATCAAATAACATAAGGGATGGAAAGGGGGGATGATTTTGATTTTTCAGGGGAGATATATATATATATATATATATATATATATATATATATATATATATATATATATATATATATATCTGGTCATCATCACAAGAAATAAGACAATCGCGCCATTCTTAATCAGTTGCTAATTCAATATTCAATCTCTTACAACAAACCAGAGCTTGAATATGGAAAGACAGAACTTCCTCTGGAACTTTACAAACTCATCACTACCTGTTTTTGTCACATCCTTTAAATCCTGCAGCTTCAGTGACAGTGAGACACGTTTACCTTGCAACATCAGCTTTCTTAACGGCTGCACGTCTTACCCAATGTCCTCTGAAGACATACGCCGAGCCGAGCACGCTGAAGAGCAGCAGCACGCCGATGAGCACGCTCACCGGGATCAACTCGGTGTCCAACTTCACCATCTTCCTGTAGCCTTCATCTGGAAAACACGCGTCAAGCAACATCAGTGTGAGCTGGAATCCAACGTAGGTGGAGCAGAGGTGAACTGATGGAGTCTTCAAGGGGAAATAATAGATTTAATCAATTAAAAACAGCTGTTTATGCCAAAATGTTGATACATAAGGAGTTTCAAGAATGTATCTGGGAGCGGGAATGGGTGATAATATTTCTAGAAGGACAAGATGAAATGAAAAAAACTAAATTAGCTTTAAAGATGCTGGGATGCTGCAAAGAAAATGCTGTTTTGGATTAATAATAATAATAATAATAATATTAAGAAGAAGAATTTATAATAATAATAATACATTTTATTTATAGAGCACTTTTAAAAGTGTACAAGACACTTAAATGCAAACAATGCATCTCATAAAGGTGGTTGGAGGGCAACACTTACAGGGAAAGTTAAAAGGTTATAAGTAACATTATGGAATAATGATCTGACACCTATCTCCTTTAAATTCTCAAACAAAAAAACAAACTGAGACAAAAAAGAAAAGGATTTGAACATGTATCTGCATCATTTCATGAACACCAGCTTCCCAGCGTCGTCTCCAGATGCCCACCGCTCACACTTTCCCCCCAATTTTTATTTTCTTAGCTCCAATTAAAACTTCAGGACACCTCACGGGGCGTTACATAAAAACAATCACAACCGATTTATTTTGAAAAGAAAAAAAAAACCCAAAAAACAACTTAACCCGGACCAGATTCATGGAGGACGTCCGTCAGTCTTGATGTATGGAAGAAAGAAGCACGTGAGAAGAAAACCACGTTTGGTTCTTGGGGTTTCTGTTGTGGTTTCCTTTAGTTTTATTTGCTGCTGTATCTTGATTGTCACCACATGTACCTTGTTAAGCCCTCAGTGTTTGATCATTTTTGAAACCACATATTACACTACTAGTACGTATTGATTTGTCCAAAATGTAGTACACAGTATCATGGATGTAAAATCTGCGGTATGGAAAAAAAAATACTCTGATGGTGTGAAAATATCCAATGTACCACTGACCAGTCTTTCTCGTATACTGTATCCCGTAATGCCGCCGAGGCCGATTACAGCGGCCACATATCCAGCTGCCTGCTGGACCACAGCACCATCGTTTTTATAAAAGTAAAACATCTTTTGCTTTTACTTCCTTACTGGCAAGACGCCACCTTCTTCTCCACTGGAAGACGACTCTCCTTCTAGTACTCAGTGGCTCAATAATACCATGTTTTTTCTAAAGCTGGAAAAGATTAGATATTCACTGAAGGGTAGTTGTAACAAATTTTATAATAAGTGGCTTCCCTTTCTTACATTCTTCCACTCTCTCCAGTCCCTGCCTCCTGATTGACGGATCCCCCCTCCCTCTCTTCTCTCATTCCTCTCTTTCTTCCTCCTTTTTATCTAATTATTTACTTTTCCTTTGTTTTTTGGGTTTTTGTTTTTTTTTGCTTTGGGTTTTTTTTTCTTTTTTTTCTCCCCCTTTTTATTAATCTATATTATTATAATATTATAATAATAATAATATTACTTAAAATAATTTTAATTTATTTGTCATTATTTGTCATTATTTTGTGTGGATTTTTGTTCTGTTCTTGAATTAAAAAAAAAACAAACAAAAAAACATCCTAGGAGGTAGACTGTATATCTGTTTTTTATTCATGTTCTACTGTGCTTTACCCCCTAATAAAAATATTAAAACAAAAGTAAACCATCTATCAACCGCTGCACCGGGCCTTTTTTATACCACAAACAGCGTTGTCTGTCCAAGTACATACTGCAGTATGTATATATATGTATATATATATATATATATGTATATATATATATATATATATATATATATATATATATATATATATATATATATATATATATATATATATATATATATATGTATATATACACACAGGACTGTCTCAGATGTCAATTAGAATATTGTGATAAAGTCCTTTATTTTCTGTAATGCAAAAATGTCATACATTCTGGATTCATTACAAATCAACTGAAATATTGCAAGCCTTTTATTATTTTAATATTTCTGATCATGGTTTACAGCTTAAGAAAACTCAAATATCCTATCTCAAAAAATTTGAATATTCTGGGAACCTTAATTTTAAACTGTAACCCATAATCAGCAATATTAAAATGATAAAAAGTTTGCAATATTTCAGTTGATTTGTAATGAATCCAGAATGTATGACATTTTTGCATTACAGAAAATAAAGGACTTTATCACAATATTCTAATTTTCTGAGACAGTCCTGTATATATATGTACTGTACATATAGTTTTATTTTTTTAAATAAAATAGACTAGTTTATTTCAAATCCTGCTTCCCGGACCTCGTGCTTTTGGATCCTGCAAACCTTCCCAACAGTACAGGGAGATAGTTCAGAGCACCAAACCCCAGTAGGGACCAGTCACAACCTCCTCTCCTGCAGGATGTGCATCTCCGTGCTCTTTAGAGCAGCGTTTCCCAGCCCTGGTCCTCGGGGTACACCGTCCTGCATGCTTTGAGGTGCGTAGTAACGAGTTACATTTACTCCGTTACATTTACTTGAGTAAGTTTTGGGAAATCTTGTACTTTTAGGAGTAGTTTTGAATCACTATACTTTTTACTTTTACTTGAGTAGTTTTGTGAAGAAGAAACTGTTACTCTTACTCCGCTACATTAGGCTACATCGTTACTTTTCTTTTATCCCTTTTATCCGCGTACGCGTCAATCTCATGACATCACTAATAAGTAAGTAAGTGATTCTTTGGGAAAAATGTTAGTTTTTGCACGTTTTGTCACATATACACAGACTCAAACACACACAGAGTTTCTACGAGTTCATGGGCTTGTTCTAGTTCTGCCTGGTTAAAAAAGAAAAGTACAAAGGCTTGAAATGTTGTGCTACTTGTGCTTAATTTATTTTTTTATTCTGTTTTATTTATTTTATTATTTATTAAAGTACTTGAATTTACTTTAAGATTATTTTAATTTAAGCTATTTTTTATTTTGTATTAATTTTAATTTATTATATTATTTTATTGATTTAATTTGCCCGAAGATGATTATTTTGTACTTTTGTCTGTTTGAATGGTTGTGTAAATAAATCAGACGTTACTCAACAGTTACTCAGTACTTGAGTAGTTTTTTACTTTTACTCAAGTCATTATTTGGATGACTACTTTTTACTTCTACTTGAGTCATATTATTCTGAAGTAACAGTACTTTTACTTGAGTACAATTTTTGGCTACTCTACCCACCTGTGCTTTAGATCCTACCCTGCTCCAGCACACCGTGATACAAGCAGCTCTGCATCAACAGAGTTTTACAGACCTTGATGACAAGCTGGTGACTACTGTTATTTGAATTAGGTGTGCTGAAGCAGGGTAGCCTCTAAAACACGCAGGATGGTGTTGCCCGAGGACCAGGGTTGGGAAACACTGCTTTACAGTTACAACAAGGCCCTGTCCCAATACTCCCACTACCCCTACTTTTCTTCACTACCCCTAAATTTTGCGCGTTCCCGTGAGGGTAGTGGTGTCCCAATTCCTCTTTTCACCTAGGGGTAGTGAAGAAAACTAGTGTAGTGGCTATGAATCTGTCCCTACGGGTCGAGTGTTTTCGGATGCTCACTAGTTTGATCTAGGGACAGAAAAATTTCCCAGAATGCTTTTCGTCGTCATTTGCGGACTGAATTAAAAAAAAAACATGACGGACATTTCTTATTTTTTAGTGAATAAAATCAATATTTTGAGATAATTTCTGCATAAAAATGCGTTTTGATTACATTTTTAGCGAGAAATATATGTTTTGCTTTCATAATATTCACTCAGTGAATGTATATAATCACTCGTTTGCCCGTTGTTGCGAAGTCTTTTCAAACCTCGCCAGAATAAAGGCTGATTTATGGTTCCGCGTTACACCAACGAAGAGCCTCCGGCGTAGGTTACGCGTCGACGTACGCCGTACCCTATGCCGTAGGCTCTGCGTTGATTTAACGCGGAACCATTAATCAGCTCCCGAGCCGGCAGGCAGTTCTCACCCCGAAATTTTCGGAGCAAATTTCTTAACAGGCGTAGCTACAACTGTTAGATTTCATCTATTAAACCAACATTTATCTTCCTAAATGATTTATTTCAGCCAGCGGTAATTCTCCACAGAGCTGCAGGTTTCTCCCCCGGGACGACGGCGCAGGTTGACCCGGCGATCACGTCTGTACTCCGGCCGTGAACTGCTGCTGCTCCGGACCGGCGGCTCTTATCATCTCCGAAAACATCGGGTCAAATTTCTTAACAGGCGTTATTTGGATAAACTGAGCCCATGTTGGGGATCTTAACGGTTACTTTTACGCCTGAAAAAATATTAAAACTTAATAAAGTGGCATATTAACAGCGCTACAGCTGAAATTAAAACAGCTTTTGGCTCTCAGCTTCCTGATTTTAGGGGTGGTGCTGAAAGCAGGGGTAGGGGGAGTATTGGGACAGGCCCCTGGGAAGATTTCAAGTGCCCTAAAATCTGTGGCTTCTTTTTTAGGGGTAGTGGTAGTGAGGGAGGGCTAGTGGAAGAAAGTAGGGCTAGTGGAAGAAAGTAGGGGGTGTATTGGGATTGGGCCCAAGGGCAGCGAGACGTGAAAATGGGCAGAGCTAAAGGCGAGGAGGTTGGATACCTCTACTACAGTATATGGGTCTGTGATGTCACAATATCCTGCAAATCCGAAACGGCTCACTGAATCACTTTTTTTCACTTTAAGACAGGAAATATATTTTCAAAATACACTTTCAAGCACAATGAGAAAATAAAGGAGATAAACAGCAAGCTCTCTCTCACCCACCTCTCACTCGCAGAAACCAGGACGCCCTGGCGGTTTTATACGTGCAGTGATATTCTCCTGAGATGTTCAGGTTCTTCAGCTTCAGCTGCAGTTTGTAAGGCACGTGTGTCCCGGTTATCGAGTCGATGACCGTGAAGTATATCTTCCGGCCGGACGGGCAGAAGCACCTCAGGTGATCTTTAGTCTGGTTGACTGGTGTGATCAGCTCGCTGCCGATGGTGAGGTCTTTGCCTGAGAAGGCCACGAACACTTGGCTCTCCAGGCGCAGCGCTGCAGAGGGACACAGTGGGTTTATATGAGGCCTGAACGACGAGCTGGTTCACCGGTCAAGCTACAGGCATGAATCTGCTGGAATCACAATGAAATTATCGAGGCTGGACCGTCCTATGTGAGTTCTTGCTTGTGTTGTTCTCTCAGATCTAAGTCGCTTTGGATAAAAGTGTCACTAAATGACAGTAGTAGTAGTACTGTATTTTCTGGACTATAAGCTGCACCTGCATACAAGCCGCATCCGCTCTATTTAAAAAAAAAAAGAAATGCAAACCGCAGATATTTATGTTGTTAGATTCGATATTTACTACATGGACGGAAGGATTTTCAACTGTAAATGATGTACATGTTTGTACCTAAATAGATCTTTTCCTAACAGTGTCTTTTAACACGGCAGCAACTTTGCTGATTAAAACGGGACAGAACCAAGAGAAAATATTTATCTATTTATCTGTTTGAAATCTGCTTCTACCTACTTCTATCTGCTAAAGAAGAAGTAGTGTATTCTTCTTTGCATTTATTTTGTCTTAATTCCTAATTCCGGTTAAAGTGCCCCGAGCGGTGGAAGAAAAATCCACAGAATAGCCGCACCTTTGTATAAGCTGCACGGTTCAAAACCTATGAAAAAAGTAGCGGCTTATAGTCCAGAAAATACGGTAGTAGTAAAATGTTTGAGGCAAAAATAACAAAAGCGTTGGTTCAAACGTGTCAGATTGACTATCTGTATTAAGGAACATTATATTTGACCACTTTACAAACAATAATTGTGCCATTTATGGACATGAAATTCAGAAAAACGCTCATAAAACCTAAAAAGAAAAACAGTAACAATTTAAACGACACCATAAAATCACATATTTGTTTAAATTTTGTGGATTAATAAATCCTGTTCTCTCAGTTCAATATGAGTTGGTGTGGCTTACTTGGTATCATAGCGTGTCGTAAACACATAGCAGGCAGGAAAACCACAGATATCCAAGTCAGGATGAAGGAAAGGCGACACGAGCGTAACGCTCCCATGATGTGACCCGAGACTTTGGGGCAGCTGCTCAAAGTTGCCGACGACGAGGCTTCTCCATTTGTCTCTTCTCACATCGTCTTCGTTGATAAAGTGCAACACCGGGTTTTCCTGTAAAGCTGCGAAACAAAACACTTCCTCAAACTGATTCTAGAAGCTGACTCAGGAGGGACGCTCAAGGGCCCGAGACACAGACGAGAACGGCCTTCACAAGCAACGACAGCCGCCACAAAAACCCCCAGACAGCACAAAGACGCAGGACAGAGGATATTTTAGGGCCCTCGTGAGTGTCATGTGAAAAGTTTGAGCAGTTTGAGAGTTTTGTCATCTTCAGGGGGTGAAGCAAAGTGCAGAGTTGGCGTGAGCCACGAGTGTGTGTGTGTGTGTGTGTGTGTGTGTGTGTGTGTGTGGTTGGACTCCAGCCGAAGGTGACAGAGAGCCTGCTGTTAATGTGAAGCAGCTGTTGGCGGTGGGGGAACTGCTTCACCACAGCAACACTCTTCTGTTTGTCTGATTTTCTTGAAGCCTTCAAACCCCCCACCCCTCCTCCTCTTCCTCCTCCTCTTCTTCTCTTGACTCTTTCACCATGTTTCTCTTCGGCTGTCTCGATGGGCCAACTCTGACCTCATGAAAACAGGCGCGGAGACTCTGAACAACATCTGGACACCAGTCAATGAGAGAGTAACTACTCTCCGTGAAAGATCTCCTGCCGTCCTAATCTGCGCTTCCTCGCAGGGAGCAAAGCAGATAAATAATATTAGATCAACACTCAGGCTGGAAGATGCACAACTCCCGCCCAAGAAGAGAGATAAAACCAAACAAAAGCCTCCTGAAGTCATGAATCCAGATGAGGTCATCTCTGGTTATTTCAACCTTTACATGACGCAGAAAGAAAACAGCTCGTTGCAGCCGCTCAGCTCTCACAATTCACAAGCCTTGGACTGCTTTCCTTTTTTTTTACCTTGTCTGCACACATATTAATGATTGATACCATGCCGGTAAAAACCTAAGGCATACAGTATATATGTACATTATTGCTATATTTAATATATATACATATATATACGCATACATACGCATACACATACATATATATACACATACAAACCCAGTGATTTTATTTTTTATTTTTTTGGGGGGGCGGGGGGGGGGGGTGACAACATCCACTGCCAATCCAGGAAGCAAGAACACATGGAGGCACATGTCAAGCACTGAAAATCTGCAACAAAAACCACAAACGAAACACAAAACCGAAACGGAGCCGACCAAAACACGAGCAGCGATCGACCCAAATCTCGAGATCCGAACAAGGTCTGAGCTAAGCTAGCGCTAACTAACCCCAAAACTAGAGAGCAAGCATGCAGGTGAACAAGCCAGTGTGTATGTCTATGTGTGTGTGTGTGTATGTATATGATCATGTGTGTGTGTGTGTGTGTGTTTGTATACGTGCGTGTGTATGTACATGTCTGTGTGGCTATGTGTGTGTGTGTGTGTGCATGTATGAATATATAGATGTGTATGTGTGCGTCAGTGTGTGTGTGTGTGTGTGTGTGTGTATCTATAGTGTGTGTGAGGGGGGAGGTGGGGGGGGGGGGGGGACCCCGTCACCCGCCACCCGCGAGACCAGGGGCCGACAAGGAAGAACCCAGAACCCAGGCCACCAGCAACCCCACAGAGTGGAGAAGAGGGCGGGGGGCAACTGGACTGCTTTCCTGAAGATAAAAAAACTGAAGTTTGAGTGTCTAAGCTCTGATCTAATCAAACGCCATCTAGTACAGTAGATATATACGTAGAGATATTTGGAGATGATGGACGTAATTTAACCTCCATCCTCAGAGTCGGACCTGCAGACTGAAGCTCAGGAGAAGGAGGGATGAGGAGATTACCCAGGAGGCATCAGAAGGTGTGTGAGAGACTAATATCTACTAATATATGTATAAAGGAGCATAATTGGAATAAATCATGAGTGTAAAGGCGAGTAAAACCCCCCGCTGTCATAGACACCGGCATGTTTTCTAAAGGATTTTGATATGTGATGAACTATATTAATGAATGTTCCCAAAGAATTATGCAATATCACCCAAAGAAACACACTTATGCAGTAAAATATAGCATTTTACCTGAATTTGGACGTAAACAGCCCAAACTGGACCTGTATCTTCAGCATTGAGGCAAACTCGACCACATTTCCACCAGGTAATCAGTGTCTCCGGGCCTTCGGGTGATGCCTTGGCCATCACAACACCATGAACCATGAATCACGCCCAAACTAAACAAGATCGAAGTCTGGCTCAGTTCACCAACTGTGGAAGATGTCTGAGGGTCAAACGGCACCCAGGTTGGGAGAAAATCTGTGCTATACTTTAAGTTGTTGTCTTTTTTTTGCTTTTTTAGTTTACGACTTGGTAATCTGGGGCCGGATTCACAAAACATTCTTAAGGAAAGAAATTTTCTTAAGTGTCATTTTTTTTCTTAAGTTCAGTCTTAAGAAGAAAAAAGAGAAGAAGTCATATTCTCCAAAAAAGTTCTAAGTATTTTCTCAACTTTCTTCTTAAGTTTCTTCTTAAGAAAAAACTTAAGAATAAATGGTATTCTTGAAATAAAAGTTTTCAAATTTGTTCTTGACTTTTTTCTTAACTTTAAGACAACCTTGACCTGTCTTAAAATGTCTTCTGTTTAAAGGTAAGACTCTAATATCACCTTTTTCAACACATTTTAGACAAGTTTAGATAAGCAGGTCATAGTTTGAGGATATACTTTGTAATTAATTACACAAAGAGCCTGTTAACTGTTTGTTAGCATGTTAGTTAGCATGGTAGTTAATTATTATTAATTTCCCCCAATAGTATTTTTTTTTCACACATTAATCTCATCCACCATAACCTTGAAAAGTTCCTGCATCTCTTTTTCTCCTTCTGCATGTTTAGTGAGTGACTGACGGTTAAGACCCAAACTACCTGTATAAATGTTGTTTGTTGGTGCGTGCAATGCAATGACATATTTTAAGAAGTTCTTAAGTAGGAAAAATAAAAAATTCGTAAGAAATGACAGTTCTTAAGACGGTTCTTAAGAAAATATTGAGGAATTTCACTTAAGAACTTTCTTATGAACTTCTTAATTTTAGATCTTAAGACATTTTTTAAGATCGTTCTTAAGAACATATTGGTGAATCTGGCCCCTGGTCCAGATTGCTCTTGAGGGAACATGTAACACGTCGCTGCACACATGGACCGTACATAAAGAACAGGACAACCTCTATGATGTCAAATGAAGATTTTTTTGATTCCTAATGTGTTTTTTTCCTCCGACTGCGCAGCATCACGTTGCAGATGGGAAGGACAACGGGACACGCCAACCTCATGTAAATCACAGTTCACCTTGATGCTTATGATGCTAACTGACATGAATCCTGACCAAATCTGTGCAAACATCTGTATTTCTCAGCCCTCGCCTGCTTGGTCCAACTCTTTATGGCCGACACAGACGTTGCATTTGGGGTTCAATTGGTATTCACGGCATTACGACCCCACCCGGTACCCAAATGGGAGACACATGGACGTGCAGGCTGGGTAGTCAGACCGTACACCCAAATACACGTCTCCTCTAATACATCTCATTATGTGACGTCTTTGAAACGGTCCTGAGGCTTTACAGGTATGAAGTTGCCTTGGATGAATAAACAGGTCCAGTGGAGTCTCAGATTCAGAATAGTCCAGAACAGCCTTTCAGCGCCATATTGATGTTTTGTGAACCCGCTACATCAACAGCTTTGTCGTCAATAACTATGGACTTCGGGGGACTTTCCTTTCAGCACTTAAGATAACTGATATTTGGGTGGTGAAGCCTGGAATTGTGTGAGTTTGCTTTTCCTTGCAGCAACGAAATAGTCAGAATAAGTCGGCCGTCACCTCTGTGTTTTAATATATTATCGTTATTTGAAATGGAAAAACTGGAATGGAAGTTAAAATGTGAGAGAATTTTAAAACTGCTTTATAATCTGTTGCAAAATCGCCGGCAGACGTTATATTCTTCCTCAAATTCACCAAAAAAGCAAACTAAAGAGGTCAATTTATACTCTCTGCTCAAAAATACTCTTATTTTTATCTATTTCTCATCTGTTTGCACTTAACCTTTGGTCTGAAAATGAACTTTACAAGTACGAAGCAGTACATTTAGTACATTTCCTCGGGAGATCTTAAAGTTAAAGTTAAGTGTTTAATCGATGGTTATTCGAAGCATGAACTGAATTTATAAAAGTTGAAAACAAATCTTAGAAACTTTTCTGTAGCAGATTTATAAAAGATGATCTCCGAGGAAATCCTCGCGCAGCAACGGAGTAGTGCAGAATTCCAGCCTCCGACACACGACTACCTGCAAGGAGGGAGAGACTCGACCCGCGGAGGACGTGCCACACATCTGGAAACAGCTGGAACGCAGAGTGCATGTGTGTGTGGGAGTGGGAGGGTGGGAGGTGGGCGTGTGTCGGGGGTGTGAAGGCGCACCGCACAAATGAAGATGTTTTTTTAAAGGGGGCTCAGAGTTGGACCCGCAGCGGCGTCTTCATACCACAACGGTGAGTAAAGAGGACCGTGGCGCTCTTCTGAGGTCTCACCGTCACCTCCAGTCGTGAGTATTTGACCTCTTTTTTCATCAGATTTCAGATTTATTATACTTTTACATCTGCAGCCTGAGTTTGAGAAGCTGAAGCTGTTATTTTGAGCAGAGTCACAAACTACGAGGGGTCACTGATACGCGTAGAAGCTGCATCAGGATCATAACCTTTAACTGACATCAAAATCCCACAAAATGTTACCAAACCAGTGAGTCATCAGCTGATTATTGTCCAGTAGGGATGCAAAGACGCAGCTATAAATCTTTCTCTTCCCTTCTTGTTTATTTTACTCTCAGACTTGGACTTTAGAATAAAAAGAAAAGAAATGTTGAAAACTTGGAGGCTCTCAGTGAAAGTGTGTGATTGCGGGGCCCGAGATGTGGCGTCATGGATATAACCCTTTTCTACATTGTTTTTATCTCCTCACCCGTTAAAATGTTGGTTTATAAGTGATCAACAGAAAGTGAGGACGGTGCTGCACCTTTAACACTCTCGTGGCACAGAGAAGTCAGACTTGAACCTCTTGATCCTCAAACTGAAAGATGAAATGGGATTCCTGGATCCAGCTCGTTGTGTTTTCACCAGGATCATCACAGTTACTGATACGAACTAGGAAACCGCCAAACAGGAAGTGATATCGTATCCCAGAAACGGTTTCATTGGGTACCCGGGCTTGGAGCCATTTGTTGAAAAAACTATTTGCGTCATCGTGTTTCTTTTAGTTCAACGTGCTTGTATTTTGCTTTTTGGCTTCATTTTTGTTATATAAACATGAATCCAAAAAGAAAACTCATGTGGGAAACACTAAGTACCGCTCTGGTTCAACAGCTGATAGATCTTCTGCAGCAATAATCTTCCGTACTTTCTCAGTCTCTCACATCAGTTCATATGCAGAAGGTCAGTTCATATCTGTTTTGGGGTATTGGCACATTTGTGCATGTTGGACTCCGGCAGGGTTGCCCTTTGTCACCGGTCCTGTTCATAATTTTTATGGACAGGATTTTTTTTTCCAGGGGCCGGAGGGGATCCGGTTTGGGAACCTCAGGATTTCATCTCTGCTTTTTGCAGATGATGTTGTCCTGTTGGCTTCATCGGACCGGGACCTTCAGCATGTGCTGGGGCGGTTTGAGGCCAAGTGCGACGCGGCAGGGATGAGAATCAGCACCTCCAAATCCGAGGCCATGGTTCTCCACCGGGAAAGGGTGGCGTGCCTTCTCCGGGTGGGTGGAGAAGTCCTGCCTCAGGTGGAGGAGTTCAAGTATCTCGGGGTCTTGTTCACGAGTGAGGGAACGATGGAGCGTGAGATTGACAGATGGATCGGTGCAGAGTCCGCAGTTATGCGGTCGCTGGCCCTGCCCCTTCTCAACCTTTCCCCAACCCTGCACCCTAACCAGGGACTTGCTGATTGGGCCGGAGCTTCGGGAGCTGCGTACTGGCCTGCGGTCCCCACCCCTGGTCATCCCGTTGCTGCTTCCACCTGCCTGCTGTGCTGTTGACGTCCCCGACCCCCCAGTCTGGCCCTCGGCAGGAGGGTCCCCCCTTATGAGCCTGGTCCTGCTCAAGGTTTCTTCCCTCCTAAAGGGGAGTTTTTTCTTGCCACTGTTTGGCTTAAGGTTTTTCTCCCACTAGGGGAGTTTTTACCTGCCATTGTTTATGTAATGTTTATGTTCTGGGTCTCTACAAAGCGTCTGGAGACAACATCTGTTGTATTAGACGCTATATAAATAAAATTGAATTGAATTGAATTGATGTACCGGACCGTCGTGGTGAAGAGGGAGCTGAGTCGAAAGGCAAAGCTCTCGATTTAGCGGTCAATCTACGCACCTATCCTCACCTATGGTCATGAACTTTGGGTAGTGACCGAAAGGACAAGATCGCGGATACAAGCGGCCGAGATGAGTTTCCTCCGCAGGGTGGCTGGACACTCCCTTAGAGATAGGGTGAGGAGTTCGGTCACCCGGGAGGAGCTCGGAGTCGAGCCGCTGCTCCTTCACATTGAGAGGAGTCAGCTGAGGTGGCTTGGACATCTGTACCAGATCCTCCTGGACGCCTCCCTAGGGAGGTGTTCCAGGCATGTCCCTCCTCCCTAGGGAGGTGTTCCAGGCATGTCCCACCGGGAGGAGACCCCGGGGAAGACCCAGCACACGCTGGAGAGACTATGTCTCTCGGCTGGCCTGGGAACGTCTCGGACTCCCCTCGGAAGAGCTGGAGGAAGTGTCTGGGGTGAGGGAAGTCTGGGCATCTCTGCTGAGACTGCTGCCCCCGCGACCGGAAAAGCGGTGGATGGATGGATGGATGGATGGATGGATGGATGGATGGATGGATGGATGGATGGATGGATGGATGGATGGATGGATGGATGGATGGATGGATGGATGGTATTCACACATTTACAGGTCTGCACTTGGACTTCTCCAAAAAGTAGATCCTTTTATTTTTCCGATGAAAGTTAGCTAGCTAGATTAGATCGTTTTCTCGCTGTATGACCCAGTTTCAATCAAGCTTTAGCTGTTAGACGGACCGCCTCACATCTTCATCCACACACCGGATTTTATGGTTGATTTTTATGACTGTGACGCGCCCAGATTCTTTGGCTTCTAAACAGCCCCAGATTATGACCCCTCCACCACCGTGCTGGACAGTGGACGGGAGGCGTTTGCTCTGAAATGCTGTTGGGTTGAGGCTATGGTGCACTTTTGTTTCATCTTTCCGTGTACAGTTGTTACAGAAGTCTTGTGGTTTGTTGAGACGGAGTTTTGAAAACCTAATTTTTGTGTTTTAATTAGTGTATTTCTCTGCAAATTACACATTGTCCATTTTGTCGAAGGTCCTTGAAGGTCTAGTAAATGATAAGTTAAAGCATTTCCTTCATATTCACAATATTCTCTCTCCATATCAATCTGGCTTCAGGAAACAACACAGCACAACTACAGCCACTCTCAAATTCACCAATGACATAATAGACTGGCTGGACCATAAGAAACTTTGTACAGCTCTTTTTGTTGACCTTTCTAAGGCCTTCAACACAGTCGATCATTCTATTCTGAAGCGACGACTGCTTGACATAGGTTTATCTGAGCAGGCCGTTGGTTGGTTTGATAATTATTTGTCTAATAGAAAACAATGTGTTCACTTCGAAGGCACCTCATCCACACTGTTGAATGTTACTACCGGTGTGCCTCAGGGCTGAGTTCTGGGACCCATTTTGTTTGTTATTTATGTAAATACACTGGGCAGAAACATCCCAAATGCCAAATTTAATGCTGATGACACGGTTATATATTGTTGTGGCTCCACTCTTGCCGAGGCTCTGGGCAACTTACAGACTGCTTTTAACCTCATGGAAAGTCAGCTTATTGAACTAAGGCTTGTCCTAAACGCTGCTAAAACCAAATGGATGATATTTTCCAATGGCAGGAAAGTACCTGTGTCTCCCCCCAGCATTTTGTCCTTACAAGGTTGTGAGATTGAACTTGTGACCTGTTACAAGTATCTAGGCATTTTAATCGATGATCGGCTTTCTTTTAAACCACATGTAGAAAACCTGGTAAAAAAATTACGACTGAAACTGGGATTTTTTTTCCGTCACAGATCTTGTTTTTCTTTTTCTACCAGGAAAAAGCTGGTTGCTGCCACTTTCCTCCCTGTACTTGATTATGGCGATCTCCTTTATATGTATGCCCCTGCAAATTGCCTACGCTCACTGGACACCGTGTATCATGGTACCTTAAGGTTTGTTACTGGATGTAAAGCCCTTACTCACCACTGCACTCTATATGCCCGAGTTGAATGGCGATCATTAGCAGCACAGCGCCTTATTCATTGGCATATTTTTATTTACAAAGCTATCCTGGGCCTGCTCCCCCATTATTTATGTAACTATTTCTCCAAATCCCAGAGCAACTACCACCTACGTTCCAAGGAGTTTTATTTACTAAATGTGCCTAAAGTTAACTCAGAACTTGGTAAGCACTGCTTTAAGTACGCTGCACCTGTTGCCTGGAATGCACTGCAAAAAACTCTAAAGCTAAAGGAGCTCATCAATCTTGGAGCTCTGAAAAACTCGTGTTAGAGAAATTGGAGCAGCTTCTTATTGTACTTGTTTCTGTTTTTAATGTGAATCCAGAGCCTTAGCCCTGTTCCCCCTTGAAATGTATTTTATCTGTGTGTTGTCATTTCTATGCCTTGTAATTGTTGTTTTGTTGTGTGACTTGTGTCTGCAATTGTTCTTTTATGCTGCTGTCTTGGCCAGGCTTCCCTTGAAAAAGAGGTCATTGTGTCTCAACGGGACCGACCTGGTTAAATAAAGGCAAAATAAAAAAAAATAAAAAAATTGTTGGGCTGGGGTAAAACTCCTGGATCCTCTATTCTCGGGGGAACTGGGAACTGTCCCCTTACAAACCATCTTTATACCTGCAAAACAGTTTTTAAAAACTTGTTTTGTAACCCTTTCCACATTAATGTGTAGTAACAATCGCTTCTGTGAGACCATTGCTTATGTCTTACCCTGCTGGCATTCTGTGTAAACAAACCTTAATACTTCAGACCAGCAAAATACCAAAAAGTTTAAAGAGGTCAGCACATCATGATACATTCATGAAGGGCTGATGAGCAGAAGCACGTGGCTTGAATTCACCTGGTTGAAGCGTGGAAGCAGCGATGGCGGCGCTGGCTCCGCCCCCAGCCCTCCAGGGCCGCTGTGGCGTCTCCCTGGTCCCTGCGTCAATATACCTGACTCACTTCATGAATCTGCCAACACCTTTGAGCGGAGAAATGAACACTTGTCAAACAAAGACGTGTCATAATGGTTGAAAGAATTATTACATGGATTTGAACGTTTCAAAATCCCTCCGGCCTCTGGCGGCGGCGCTGACAAACCGGAAGTCAGGTGACCCGGTATCCTAGCAACGGTCCTCGAGTCGACGTTTGATGTGACGGATTATTATAATTGTAATTACTATTGACTATTATATGATATTACTATAATAATAATAATAATAATAATAATAATAATAATAATAATAATAATAATAATAATAATAATAATAATAATAATTATTATTATTATTATTGTTATTATTAATAATATTATTATTATTATCATCATTATAATTATTCCTATTGACTCTTGACCTCCCGCTTCGTGACGGAAATAAGATCTGAGGATTGTAGCTGGAATATAAACAGTGAAAGTTTACCGTGTGAAGAGTCGCTGTACACACACATCCGTGCAGATTATCTAGTTTTTTATTTTGCATGAGAGGCTGTTTTATTAATCTATAAATCTCTATATAAATATTAATAACAATCTGTATTAATCTGACTGATGACGTTCACATTTATGCACAATCCTTAAAGGATGATAAAAACCATGTGTGCAGCACAATGAAGGAACAGTTTCCACTGACTATGTGGTCTCCTGAATCACAAGATTTAAATACAAAACAAAAGTTTTAAACTTGAGTAAAAGCTGTTATTTTACTGGCTTGAACACAACATATGAGACGTCATAAATTCCCTTCTTTTTATTTGTGTTTTAAGGCCTTTCCCCCCTCTTGTATTCATATGAGCACATAAAGGATTGTTTTTCTCTTTCTTTTAAAAAGCAGGGTCCGTGTCCTCATCATGGCCCTTTTATCTCTGTTGATGGTCCTGATGGGCGTTGCCATGGCAGCTGGGGCCCATGCAGCCAGCGAGGAGAATGAACTGGATTATGGGTACTGGAACTACAGAGAGGGAGGTATAAATTCACTCCTCTGTTTGATGTTGGCAGTTTGGGGTCCGTAAATCACTGCGAGCTGAAGGGGAAACGCAGCGCGATGCACAGATGTGTGCAGCTGTTTTGGGGGGGTTGGGGTCGAAGGCCTGACGGTGTCGTGCTCTGGTTTCAGCCGACAACGTGAACGTGGCCTCGGTGCGCAGCGTGACCCGAGTGTTAGACGCCTGGGGAAAGCGGATCTTCAGCCAGATCAAGACGCTGCTGCACTCCCAGCCCAGCACGCTGCTGCCCGACTACTCCAGGTGACTCCCATCAGCACCAGCACCGCACTGACTGGTCCATTTAGCCGGGAAGTCGGAACTGGGAAGGGCCGGGAAGCAGGTTTCTGAGAAACACAACATCCTCACCAGGGAACAAACTGCTTAATTCAGCAAGACGATGCCAAAACCGCGATCTGCTTTAAAAATATGGGTCAAAGAAAGCCTAATTTAATAGAAACTTGGTATTTTCTGTTGTTAAAAAAGTGCTGAAAGAAGAGCTAATGCAACAGACTAGTTATAAAGTTATAAACTTTTAAAAGAGTGCATTGTTTGGTTTCAACATTTGATATTTTGCTTATTTTTGCATCAAACAAATGTTAGAAACATGAATTTTACTTAAAATAAGACGTGAGGCTGCAGATGAAGCGTCGCCATGATGTGAAACAAGAGTTCCTTGTAAAGAGACGTCCCTCAAATCTTTGTGTTTACATCGAAATATGAGACTGTCAGGCAGTCAAACGTCCAAATATTATACATATTGATATTATTAAACGTCACAATTAGTACCCAAACTCTCTGAAATCTTTCTTTACAAGCTTTAACTACACAGTAATGATCAGGAAATATTAAATTATTCATTTATGCAGTCAATTCACTCACATTAAAAAAGCTGTGTGCAGGTTTCCATCCCAGAACTCAACACATCGATATATATCCCAGCTACACTTTACAGACAATGAAACTCTCTTTGTGACGTTTTTAAAAACTAGAATATTTTGCTTCGGAATAAAATATGTTCAACAGAAAAATGAAAAATGCAGCACAACTTGTCATGTAGATAATAAGTTCTCCTTTTCAGTCCTGACTTGTGGTGATGCTGGAGCTCTAAAAGGACTCCAACTAAGCAGTACTCGAGTTGTAAAAAAAAAAAAATCAGGGGGGATGGTGGATTTGATCATATGGGGACAGATAATTTGTGCTGATTACAAATAATATAATATATTACAAATAATAGCACTGACCAAAACACCTGCAGAAATACTGCAGGAATGACATAGCAGCAGTTAAATGCAGCCTTCTGTAAGCTTTAAATATCCACTGGGCTTACATCAAATACATCAAAACACAACAATAAAAAACACTTTTCTGAACTTATCAATATGACTCTGTCCTTCACAGGATAAGTAAAATGGATCACTGTAAACTCAAAATAAGAATATTTGTCCTATTTCTAGTTAAAATGTCTCATTTTAGTAAAAAAAAATAAATCTTATTACACTTAAAACAAGACTCATCACTGGAAAAAAACAACAATTTTCACCTGTTTCAAGTAGATTTTCACTTGAAATAAGTAGAAAAATCTGCCAGTGGAACAAGATTTTTTTGCCTTGTAATAAGAAGATAAATCCTGTCCCACGGGCAGATTATTCTACTTATTTCAAGTGAAAATGTACTTGAAACAGGTGAAAATTGTCAAATAAGTTATTTTTCTGGTGATGACTCTAAATGTTGAAATAGCAGTAAAATCACATTCAATGATGAAATGACATAAGGGATGGAAAGGGGGGATGGCAGTTTTACAGGGGGGATGACTTTGACCGTTTTTATTTCCTCATCCCCCTTCAACTCCAGTACTGCAACTAAGTCCAGTTTCCCAGACATGAGACTGAGCCTCCTCTGCTCCTCCTGCAGGGTGCGCCCTCTGTCCGAGTCCATCAACGACCTCTTCAGGGAAGTCTCCCAGCTGCACCGCCGCATCAAGGAGCTCTCCCATCGCCTAGCAACGCTGGAGCCGGTCCTGCGTCGCCACGGCTACCGCGAGGAAGACGAGCAGGAGGAGGCGGCTGCCATCAGGGCTGGGGAGGCGACGAGCCTCACCCGGTACGACCCGAGGAGGGCGAGGGTGGGCGCTCCCAGGAGCCGGGTGGTGAGGAGGAGGAGGGTGAGAGTGCTCAACAACCAGGGAGGCAGGCCGGTGCAGGGGGACTGATGGAGACGGGAACGAGGGGGAAGGAGGGAAGATATGCAGGACTGTATCAGAAAATTTGAATATTGTGATTTTCTGTAATGCAATTAAAAAAACTAAAATGTCATACATTCTGGATTCATTACAAATCAACTGAAATATTGCAAGCATTTTATTATTTTAATATTGCTGATCATGGTTTACATCCTATCTCAAAAAATTTGAATATTCTGGGAATCTTAATCTTAAACTGTAAACCATAATCAGCAATATTAAAATAATAAAAGGCTTGCAATATTTCAGTTGATTTGTAATGAATCCAGAATTTATGACATTTTAGTTTTTTTAATTGCATTACAGAAAATAAAGAACTTTATCAAAATATTCTAATTTTCTGAGACAGTCCTGTATAACGTGATGTAACGAGGAGAAAGCTTTTATGAACTGTATAGAGCTCTTATTGTGGAAAAAAAGTTCTTCTGATGTGTATAAATCAATAAATAAACCGGTTCTTTAATAAACTCACCTTTAACTTGCATTTCATCACCAAATTGTTCATGTCAGATTCAATTAATTCATTTAAATCTGTATTATTTAAGTGAGTTTCGAGTGGACATCTCAGCACTTACATCTGCGGTGGGAAACACACTTTCATATAACTTTTAACGCTGATTTGTTTAAGTCTCCTCAAGTTTTTAGCCACTCATTCTGAGCAATAAACGTCGTTATTCGAATAAATAAGTCAAAAGTAATTTCACTGTTGACATTTAGGTGTAATGAAGTGTGTAAGTCAGGTGTGTATATTTGTATGATGCTAATTTCCAACAAAAGTCATCTCAAGGGACCTGAACAGGTGTATTTTGGTTTTTATATTTATTTTTCATTGAATGTAATGTGTGGGGTTTTTTTTGCAGAAAAAACATTTAAATTGATATTTTTTTAATTTTATTAACATACAGTACAAACAGCAACAAAAGACGACATCGAGTTACAATGATATATATATATATATATATATATATATCTATGTGTGTGTGTGTGTGTGTGTGTGTGTGTAAATAATATAATGAAAGTAGATAAATAAATTAACTAAAAATAAATAAAAAAATAACTATAAAATAACAATAAAATAAATAAACAAATAAATAATTATCATATAGAGTTATATAATATAGCACAATATAATATAAAGCAATATATGTAATACTATAATAGCATATAATAATATCCTAATATAACATAATAATTTTTATAATATTATAACATAACAAAATGATATCACCATACTATAATATATAACAATATAATTATACTATAGTTTAACATCCCATGAGATCTCATAACATAATATAATAATACATTATAAAACAATATATCATGATAATGCCAAGAATAATTATTAGAATTAGAATTGGTAATCTATATATTGCAATGAGAGGCGAGGTCAGACTGGGGCATCAGGGAGGCGAGCAGGTTGTTCTCCCACCAGACTCCAAGTTACCCGACCAGGAGCCCCAGCAAGAGGCTGGTAGGACATAACTCCAATATAATATTTATCTATAGAGCCGTGAAACTCCCGTTTAGCAGATGTTTTACATCCTGGTACCGAACACCAGGGGGCGCCACTCATGTTTTACATGGACTGATCGCAGGAGGAATTGTGGTGTGAACTGCAGTTGGTTACCACGGCAACCGTATAAAATAGGGTTTCCAAGCACAGCTAAAATTGTCTAAGGTTAATAAGGATAATTTAAACAAGTTAGTGACATAACCACCAGAGTGTGCTATAATTATGATGTTTATTCGTTTACATTAAATGAGACCTATTATGACATCTAATACCTACTTTAAACAGGCCTTGAATGTCTTAAAAACAAACTTTTGAATGTTTTTGCTAAATAAATGAGAAATTCAGCCTCTGAGCCATGTCTTTATCTTCCCATTCTCTAACCTCATTATCTATGCGGGATTCTGAGTGGGCGGGGCTATGATAATGAGGCTCTGTGCGGATTGGCTGCCTGAATGACGCCATACACCGCTACAAAAAAATGGCGGAAGCTCCAGCCGGCGGAGTTAGTTGTGGGCCTATGTAAATTGCATTTTGGTTAAGTAACAACGGGAGCAGAATCTGAACGGCTCGTAGATCCACATCACACTGGACGGCTCATCCGGGCGGCTGTACAGACACTGCAGAATTTGGTTGCTTTCCTCCTTCTCTGAGTTGGCAGGCTGAGGGGAGACCACTTTATACACGTTAAAGCAAGAAAAAACATGTTTTTCATAAGAGGTCCCGTTTAACTTCACTCTGGATGGAAACCAAGTCACGTGACGCCTCTGGTCACGTGCTATTGAGGCTCCTAATAGTTATGAATCAACACCTCTGTCTTTATTTGACACCTTTGTATCGGCAAATATCTCAAAAAGTTGTATTCATGGCTTGTCAAAGCGGGACATTGTGGTTGTGTTGCTTTAATAACTTTTCAAATTAAAACCTTCAACTTTAAGACAGTTTTTTATTTTTTATTTTAATACGTTTTCCCTAAGCAATTAAAATTTCAACAGGATATTTTTTCCCAGTAAATAATTTTTCAATTCGGTTTGGTTCATTCGATTATGGGATGTACAGGACTGTCTCAGAAAATTAGAATATTGTGATAAAGTTCTTTATTTTCTGTAATGCAATTAAAAAAAACAAAAATGTCATACATTCTGGATTCATTACAAATCAACTGAAATATTGCAAGCCTTTTATTATTTTAATATTGCTGATTATGGTTTACAGTTTAAGATTAAGATTCCCAGAATATTCTAATATTTTGAGATAGGATATTTGAGTTTTCTTAAACTGTAAGCCATGATCAGCAATATTAAAATAATAAAAGGCTTGCAATATTTCAGTTGATTTGTAATGAATCCAGAATGGATGACATTTTTGCATTACAGAAAATAAAGGACTTTATCACAATATTCTAATTTTCTGAGACAGTCCTGTATGTTGTTCCAGAAGGAGCCAATACACGGGTGTGTTTCTCCTAAACAGGATTCAGCGCCCATCACTGCTCCTTCTGACTAAAAGCAATAAAGTAATGATGATATTACAACCTGCACATCTCCATGTGGGGTCGAGGGGTGAGAGAGCATCATCTCCATCTTCGCTGCTCATTAAATTCACGCCAGATGCTCCAGTCGCACCTATCAACACCCTGAACTCTCTCTTAAAGGTTAATATCACCTCTTTTTTTATGGGATGCCTGTGAAGCTGGCCATTACGGAGTCCTCCAGGGGGAGAGATGTGATAATGTGATATGAGGCCTCAGCGGTCCGACTGGATCAGATCAGACCTTCCTCTCGGGGCTGAACTGCTCAGAAAAAGCTGCAGCAGCCGTCCGAGGATGAGGATCATTCACACAACAGAGAATAATAAACTACCGTAATTCAGCTTATTTAAATATCCTAAATGAAAACTAACTGAAATGTGTGTTTGCGTGGCATCCTCTAATGAAGTGTATCCATGGCAACGATGTACTTGCTGCTTATGCACCTGCTCACATGAGGATTTTCTAACATGTAATGACCACATTCGGCCAGCAGGGGGCGCCTGCAGCCTGCTGGTGATGGGGGTGTGGGCAACGCAACTTCACGCCTTCATTAAAAGTTTGCACAAGTGTTTCTACAGCAACCGCTTCCTCTCCGCTCCTCTGCACCTCCACCGCATCACTGCTTTCTCCTCCACCTGCAGCTGCACCTGAACGCCTCTTTTCTCTTCCTCTGCTGCTTCCATCCAGGTTTCAAACCATTTTCTTCCCCATACTGTAATCTGTACTGTACATCGAGCTGCTGCAGCTCTCCCATCCCTCCCTCCCTCCCTCTCACCATCCCTCCCTCCATCCTTCCATCCCTCCTCTCTCCTCCCGTCCACGCCGCTCCGTGTGGGCGTTAAGCTCAGGCTGTACTTTCCATTTTGGTTCTGTATTGTCAACGCATTGTTGCTTCCAATCCAGTTAAGATGCTGTGGGAATACTGTATAAATCTCTCTCTCTCTCTCCCTCCCCATCTCTTCCCTCATCCCCTCCCTCCTCCATCCTCCCTCCTCCCTCGCATTTCTGGAAAAAGAGCCAGTTGCTAGGTAACAGTTAATTGTCAAGAAGTAGTTACATGTGTTGCGATGCATCCTGAGGTTGTTGGGTTGCTGTTTGGGCTGAACTAAGCAGAATAAGTCTGTTTTTTGGATGTTTTTTGTTTGATAAAAAAGAGAGAATAAGGAAGAAAAAAAACCTCTGCAGCATCTTCTACGCCAGCGTCCACGACTGCAGATGTTGAGGACTCTTCCACCAAATCTGCACGAGAAGAAGCAGCAGCAGCACTTTCTCAAACCCGCTGGTTTCTTTAAATAACTCCTGTTGCTGGACAAGGAGTGAGGGGCGGTGTTTTGGGGGGGCTTTGATCTGTGCTGCTGGTTTAGTTTGCATCACTTCCCCTCGTCTCTTCATCCACCTGTCTCAATAAAGATCTGATTACTTTCATCACCTCCCTCGATCGATCTTACCTGATGAGGATCCTGCTTTTGACACAGAAGCAAACAAAACATGCAACATAAAAAGAAAACCGTCTCACAAAACCACTCAAAAGATACAACCGACCAAACACCTGATCTTGAAACTTGTTAGGTTAGAAACCAACGGGACAGACTGACCGACAAAGATTTGAAGAGGTTTATTAAGGATGAAGAATCTGGGGGTTTCTTCATCTGTGCAACGAAAAAAAGATTCAGAGATTCTCAAGAAATCTCTGTACGCTTGGGACAAAGATGAAGACCAGAACAAATGAAGGCAAATGCAGGTGGTGGTATTTGCTGCAGGGGCTCAGTTTCCATCACCGCGAGATGTGTGCAAAACACAAACATCAACAACGAAATCTGGTCATGGAAACAGCTCTAATTTGAAAAAAAACGTTTTACACTTTCACAAAGTTGTTTTTCAGACGATTCGATTATCTACTTTATTGTAAAAGTGTAATGGAAAGAGTTTCCACGTCTCTGGCAGCGCTGGATGTGAGGTAGCTGGTCAGTCTGAAGTAATTTAACTCCAGTTTCCATCTGATTTTGGTCTCATTAATACAACGTAGTTGTCCTGTAGCACGACTTAATCATTATACGTTACAGAAGGGCTTAACTCTGAATAATCACTTAATTGATCATCGGGCTATTTTCTCAACAGCGGTAGCAGCAATCACAATAGTTAATCAAAGACTAAAGATGTCTTTGTTCATCTTCTTCAATGTTGAGATTTACTTTTTTGTTGTTTTGAAGAGACGTTTCGCAGGACGAAAGTCACGAGAATTACGCTTATTCGTAAAACACCTTTCAATGGAAACACCGATCCCCTGCAGCGCCGCCTCTTTCGCAAATTCAGAGCTTCGATTTTCTTTTGCACAAAAATTTAATGAAAATGCAACTAATGAAAACAATTTGTTGTTGCGCGAGGAAGTACACGAAAAGAGAAAATGAAAATGATCCAGAAACCCGGCTGAGCTCCCTTCAGGCCCAATTCCTTCAAATGACCAACGGAAAGAAGAAAAGGTTTTTTTTGTGCTACTGAATTAAAATGAAAGAACGGATCACCAAGCTCGTTATCTGCACACAGTTTAAAGACAACATTTGTTTTTGTAATGTGAGGACAGCAGCGATCATTTTCAGATCTGAGAAACTGCCATCCAGACTGCGTCTTTTCCAGGGAAGTTCTTGCTTATTTCACCAAGATCACACGTATACTGGAGCAGCTCTGGAGAAAAAGCCCTGTGTGATAAACGGACCTGCCTCCAGTAAAAACCTGTTAGCCAATGAAAACATTTGGAGCGTTATGGAATTAGAAAGACCTTCACAGAATTCTCTTTCAAGCACGACTGAAGAACAACGCTATTTTTTAAAGCTACGGCCGTGTTTACAGTAGGGATGTTAAAAATTAATCGATTTTCGATTAATTGCCGTTATGAAATTACCCGATTAAAATTAACGATTACAATTAATCTATTTTTTTTTTTTCGTTTAATTTCACCAGCTGGTATTTCGCCCGGACCACATTTAATGCGACGCAACGCGCTGCGCCGCGCACATAAAGTAAGAAAGAGACGGCGGATATGTTTGGTTTTAGTAACATGCTCAGGCAATGAGTCTGCAATGGCCCAGACGGGAGACACATGTAGCTCAGTGCTTAACTTTTATTTTTAATCCACTCTATATTCTTCTGGTTCTTCTCCGATATGCTCCCCTAAAGCCTGAAGGTTCCGCCTTAAATCGACGCAGAGCCGCCGCCGTAGCCTACGGCGGCGGCTCTGCGTTGTTGTAACGCGGAACCATAAATCAGCCTTCACCCGGTACATACATAGGTTTCTCTAAACATCCGTCCCCGCTACAGTTTTAACTAAAAGAAAATGTGCTCCAATACAGCAGGTCTCATAATTTTATTTTGAACACTGCGAAAACTCTACCTTAAAACGTAACTAGAACTTAAAATTTGCTTGACACAAATGACACTATTATGGCTGCTGCTACTACTAATAGCCTTGAAGTGCACTTTATATTATATTCCTTGTGGTACAAAAATGTCTTTTTGTTACTTTTGTATCAAATAAATATTTGATTAAGGAATACATTAAAATGTCCTTTGTATTTTATATAAGCAAAAAAAATTATGTTTGTATCTCAGATGGGGGAAAAACGCCGCTTATCAACTAATCGATGATCGATCGATAAGGTTATCAACTATCAATTAATGAAATAATCGATAATTTGCATCCCTAGTTTACAGTGTTGTGGAAGCCGCTGTGTATAAATACCGCTTTTGACCACATGGCTGCAGTCTTGTGCTTACAAGTGCGGATCATCTACAATGTCTTGTAAAACTAGATGTGAACTTTGATGCCAGGTACACATGAGCACTCTTATGATATGCTGCCCCCCTTTGGTCAGAGTTAGTATTGTTACATAGGGTGGCTTTGAATGTGAGCATTTCTATATATGTATGTAAATATATATATATAGTACCTCAATCTCTGGATGTCGTAGGGCTGTCTTGGTTGACACGCCTCTGCGACATTGCA